>NC_056439.1:1132500-1270000 GCF_018296145.1 Oncorhynchus tshawytscha
CTCTCTCTCTCCTCTCCTCCTCTCATTCCTTGCCCTCCTCCCCTCCTCTACCTCCATTCTCTCCATCAATCTTCTTTTACCCTCTCTCTCTCTCTCTCTCTCTCTCTCTCCTCGCCCTCCTCTCATTCCTTGCCCTCCCCCTCCTCCCTCCATCCTCCATCAATCTTCTTTTACTCTCAAATTATTCATTGGGTCCGTTAAAGTTTCAGCATGCAGTAAATTGATGGTGACACACAAACCACATTATGTTTTTTCACTCCTTTTTAAAAAGTCAACCAACAGAAGCAGCAGCTCATCTCTCTTTAATTGAGGTGACAGTTGGAGACACCAGACACACAGATGCAGGAGAGGAGGAGAAGAAAAAGATTGAGGGAAAGAGGAAGAGAGAGAAGGAGAAGGACGCGGCGGGGGGGGGCGACACTGTTATTCATCCGTGTCTTTGTCGCGAGTCGAGAAAGCGAAAGATGCGAAACTTCAAGCGAACCATCTCCCCGGGGTGAGATACTGCAGCTCAAACAAAGTAAACAACTGTTTTTCTCTGATGCACATTTTAGTGTTGCTGCAGGCTGGGTCCCTTCCTACTGTAGCTGTAAGCGTGGCACACTTAGCTGGCAGGGGAGCGAGGGGGGGCATTTCTCACAAATGATCTGCACCAGTATTCCTACGTCCCACCCAAATGGGCACGGGAGACCGGGCTTAGTAATTACTTTGCCAGAAAATAGCTTTTAATAAAGTTAGCGTGGGACGATTAAAACGGGAATCAGGTAGTGCAACGTTGTTGTTATAGCTTAGTAAGACTTGTCGCACATTGTGTACATACAAATGTAGCTCTTCCTGTCACGGTTTGTGATGTCGCATTGGGGGTACCTTACGGATCGGAGCCGTTGTTCTACTTTAGTTTCCCGATCGCTCTGGTTTCAGAGGGAGTAGTGCGAGAGGCCATTTGCTCGTACGTTAGTCGTTTTGAGGCTATGTTCGTCTTCTCTGTTGAGACTTCTGTTGGGAGTTGGTGGTGGTGGTGGTGGCGCCTATGAAAATGAAATGGCGATATACAATCAACCAACCCGCTGGGAGTATTTTATAATATCATTACAGTTTTTGAGGAAAAAAACTAAACAAAACCAAAAACAAGTCAAACACACCCTCCTTTCCCAGAAGTAATGAGGGAACCCCTAAAAACGGAAAGCCAACAAACAAACGCAAAACACCCCCTATGTACATCAGAACTGTTTGTATAAAAGTGAACTCTTTTATGTTTTACCTGGTCTGGGAGGGAATCCCCCATAAGAGCATTATATCAAAGAGCATAGAAGAGGGTCTACACAATATAAAAACATGTCAGAGCTGGTACAGGCTGCCGTCAAGCTGTTGCTCTGAATGACATGAGAAAGATAGAAAGTCATATCTGGAGATAATATCCACGGTTCACTCTAATGTTAAATTTGGTTAAAAAACAAACACATGCCTTTTTTTATGTCGTAATTTTGCCTTCTGACAAATAGATGCAAATGTGTGTCTGATAGAAAGGAAAAACAGCAACAAGGTAAACGTGGATTAAAGAGTGTGTATTTTCTGGTGTGTACCTGCTGCAGAGAGATTCAAATATACAGTGGATCAGAGAGAGGTAGCGAGAGAGAGCGGGAGGGGGAGGTAGAGAGGGAGAGGTGTGGATAAAGAGAGAGAAACACTTATCTTGTGAAGAATAGCTGCATGTTGCCTGGGAGGCATTCCCAGCTGTGATAGAGCTGGGAACAGTTATCATGACCTAAACTGGCGTGGTGCAGCATGGGGGAAGCACATGGTGTAGAATGGGGGGATTCACATGGTGCAGCATAGGTGGAGCACATGGTGCAGCATGGGGGGAGCACATGGTGTAGCATGGGGGAGCACATGGTGTAGAATGGGGGAGCACATGGTGTAGAATGGAGGGAGCACATGGTGCAGAATGGGGGAGCACATGGTGTAGAATGGGGAGCACATGGTGCAGAATGGGGGAGCACATGGTGTAGAATGGGGGAGCACATGGTGTAGAATGGAGGGAGCACATGGTGCAGCATAGGTGGAGCACATGGTGCAGCATGGGGGAGCACATGGTGTAGAATGGGGGATTCACATGGTGCAGCATAGGTGGAGCACATGGTGCAGCATGGGGGAGCACATGGTGTAGCATGGGGGAGCACATGGTGTAGAATGGGGGAGCACATGGTGTAGAATGGAGGGAGCACATGGTGCAGAATGGGGAGCACATGGTGTAGAATGGGGAGCACATGGTGCAGAATGGGGGAGCACATGGTGTAGAATGGGGAGCACATGGTGTAGAATGGGGAGCACATGGTGCAGAATGGGGGAGCACATGGTGTAGAATGGGGAGCACATGGTGTAGAATGGAGGGAGCACATGGTGCAGCATAGGTGGAGCACATGGTGCAACATGGGGAGCACATGGTGTAGCATGGGGAGCACATGGTGTAGAATGGGGGAGCACATGGGGTAGAATGGAGGGAGCACATGGTGCAGCATGGGGGAGCACATGGTGTAGAATGGGGGAGCACATGGTGTAGAATGGGGGAGCACATGGTGTAGAATGGAGGGAGCACATGGTGCAGCATGGGGGAGCACATGGTGCAGCATGGGGGAGCACATGGTGTAGAATGGGGGAGCACATGGTGTAGAATGGGGAGCACATGGTGCAGCATGGGGAGCACATGGTGCAGCATGGGGGAGCACATGGTGTAGAATGGGGGGAGCACATGGTGTAGAATGGGGGGATTCACAAATGCAGACATTTGATTTACTACAGAATGGTTGCATTCATGTTGAATGTTTTAAATTCTACACTAATTAAAATTCATAACAAGATACATGATTATGAAACGTGAAACATACAAAAAATATTCCATACAAAAATGATGTCGTCGGTCTTTGAAAGCACATGAACAGCCTCCAGGCACACGTTATACACACGCGTGAACACACACATCAGCCATTAACTCCTCAGACATGAGACAACACTAGATAACGTTCAGTTCGCAAACTCAGAGAAATGTAATCACACACTTGACGCAGCATACAGCAGCCAGCCCCACTTTCTGTTCAAATGTAGATACTAAATAAGAAATGGGATAGAGCTCATTCATTTCCCTTCGTGTTACTTTTAAATACAAATGGAACTTAATTAAAAAAGCTTTGGCGAAACTTCATTAGTGGATGGTGCTAGCATTCGTTATTGATTTACAGTGTGTGTGTGAGGCTCTGCAAAAACCTAATGATGGGCCCTATAGGCAAGCAGATGTGCAAAGGTTTATCTAAATGCTTATTGGAAACCGTGTGTGTGTGGCTAGGGGGCTAGCTCTACTTGAGACTGTATCTTTCAGCGCTAGCTAGCATCTGGAGAGAGAGAGCTAACATTACCATACGCTTGCCTTTGTGTTCAGTGGTTGTTCATTAGGACTGCAGTGCTTTGAAGTCAGGGCTGAGGTAACTAACTAACTAACTAACTGGCGCTATATCAAAGCTCTTCCTGGATGAAGTTAGAGGGGAGATAGATGGTGGTTATGTTTGATTGTTGCGGTGAAGAAGTTACTGTTACGTAGACTGTTTTCATGAAAACAAATAATTGTAAGTCTGGTGGTCTTTTCTGTTTGTGAAAAGGGGAAAACATGTACACTCCTAGAGATGGGCTTTATTGGGTTTGGGTTCCTGTTTGTAGTTCCCATATAGTTGCTTCTGTGAGCACACGGGCAGCGCCATTGAGGCAATCTCCATTTTGAAGTAGTTCATTTTCTTCTTTAGAATTGGCTGATCCCTTCTGATGACCCATTGGACATGACAACAGGAGGGATCAGCCAATAAAGTTAGAAGTTACACTCATTTGAATACAATAAAATGGTGGAAGCCCTTAGTGGCGCTGTCCATGCTAAAACAGCCTTTTGGCCACTAGAGGCCTCTATCATTCTCTATGAGGGAGAGGTACATGGGATTCTGGGTAATCCTCATTCATAGGACGACTCCTTCCATTACTGGGCATGACGACCCATAATACACTGGGAAGGCCTCCCTGGAGCCTGAAGCCTGGGGATGATTATTGCACTCTCCCCCACTGAGAGTTGCTAGTCATTGGTAACTAAAAGCTAACTAAAAAGCAGCATTCCCCAAGAGAGGATGACTTTCACTTTAGCAGTGATAAATTCATGAACTTCTTTGAGGAAAAGATTATGATTATTAGAAAGCAAATTACGGACTCCTCTTTAAATCTGCGTATTCCTTCAAAGCTCAGTTGTCCTGAGTCTGCACAACTCTCCCAGGACCTAGGATCAAGAGAGACGCTCAAGTGTTTTAGTAATATATCTCTTGACACAATCATGAAAATAATCATGGCCTCTAAACCTTCAAGCTGCATACTGGACCCTATTCCAACTAAACTACTGAAAGAGCTGCTTCCTGTGCTTGGCCCTCCTATGTTGAACATAATAAATGGCTCTCTATCCACCGGATGTTTACCAAACTCACTAAAAGTGGCAGTAATAAAGCCTCTCTTGAAAAAGCCAAACCTTGACCCAGAAAATATAAAAAACTATCGGCCTATATCGAATCTTCCATTCCTCTCAAAAATGTTAGAAAAGGCTGTTGCGCAGCAACTTACTGCCTTCCTGACGACAAACAATGTATACGAAATGCTTCAGTCTGGTTTTAGACCCCATCATAGCACTGAGACGGCACTTGTGAAGGTGGTAAATGACATTTTAATGGCATCGGACCAAGGCTCTGCATCTGTCCTCGTGCTCCTAGACCTTAGTGCTGCTTTTGATACCATCGATCACCACATTCTTTTGGAGAGATTGGAAACCCAAATTGGTCTACACGGACAAGTTCTGGCCTGGTTTAGATCTTATCTGTCGGAAAGATATCAGTTTGTCTCTGTGAATGGTTTGTCCTCTGACAAATCAACTGTAAATTTCGGTGTTCCTCAAGGTTCCGTTTTAGGACCACTATTGTTTTCACTATATATTTTACCTCTTGGGGATGTTATTCGAAAACATAATGTTAACTTTCACTGCTATGCGGATGACACACAGCTGTACATTTCAATGAAACATGGTGAAGCCCCAAAATTGCCCTTGCTAGAAGCATGTGTTTCAGACATAAGGAAGTGGATGGCTGCAAACTTTCTACTTTTAAACTCGGGACAAAACAGAGATGCTTGTTCTAGGTCCCAAGAAACAAAGAGATCTTCTGTTGAATCTGACAATTAATCTTAATGGTTGTACAGTCGTCTCAAATAAAACTGTGAAGGACCTCGGCGTTACTCTGGACCCTGATCTCTCTTTTGAAGAACATATCAAGACCATTTCAAAGGACAGCTTTTTTCCATCTACGTAACATTGCAAAAATCAGAAACTTTCTGTCCAAAAATGATGCAGAAAAATTTATCCATTCTTTTGTCACTTCTAGGTTAGACTACTGCAATGCTCTACTTTCCGGCTACCCGGATAAAGCACTAAATAAACCTCCTAATTGTCCCTAGAATTTCTAAGCAAACAGCTGGAGGCAGGGCTTTCTCCTATAAGAGCTCCATTTTTATGGAACGGTCTGCCTACCCATGTCAGAGACGCAAACTCGGTCGCAACCTTTAAGTCTTTACTGAAGACTCATCTCTTCAGTGGGTCATATGATTGAGTGTAGTCTGGCCCAGGAGTGGGAAGGTGAACGGAAAGGCTCTGGAGCAACGAACCGCCCTTGCTGTCTCTGCCTGGCCGGTTCCCCTCTTTCCACTGGGATTCTCTGCCTCTAACCCTATTACAGGGGCTGAGTCACTGGCTTACTGGGGCTCTCTCATGCCGTCCCTGGAAGGGGTGCGTCACCTGAGTGGGTTGATTCACTGATGTGGTCATCCTGTCTGGGTTGGCGCCCCCCCTTGGGTTGTGCCATGGCGGAGATCTTTGTGGGCTATACTCGGCCCTGTCTCAGGATGGTAAGTTGGTGGTTGAAGATATCCCTCTAGTGGTGTGGGGGCTGTGCTTTGGCAAAGTGGGTGGGGTTATATCCTTCCTGTTTGGCCCTGTCCGGGGGTGACCTCGGATGGGTCCACAGTGTCTCCTGACCCCTCCTGTCTCAGCCTCCAGTATTTATGCTGCAGTAGTTAATGTGTCGGGGGGCTAGGGTCAGTTTGTTATATCTGGAGTACTTCTCCTGTCCTATTCGGTGTCCTGTGTGAATCTAAGTGTGCGTTCTCTAATTCTCTCCTTCTCTCTTTCTTTCTCTCTCTCGGAGGACCTGAGCCCTAGGACCATGCCCCAGGATTACCTGACATGATGACTCCTTGCTGTCCCCAGTCCACCTGGCCGTGCTGCTGCTCCAGTTTCAACTGTTCTGCCTTCTTATTATTCGAACATGCTGGTCATTTATGAACATTTGAACATCTTGGCCATGTTCTGTTATAATCTCCACCCGGCACAGCCAGAAGAGGACTGGCCACCCCACATAGCCTGGTTCCTCTCTAGGTTTCTTCCTAGGTTTTGGCCTTTCTAGGGAGTTTTTCCTAGCCACCGTGCTTCTACACCTGCATTGCTTGCTGTTTGGGGTTTTAGGCTGGGTTTCTGTACAGCACTTTGAGATATCAGCTGATGTACGAAAATTGATTTGATTTGATTTGATTGGGAGATATGGATGAATAATGGGATCAGATGGACGATAGCCTGGCCTTTTCATGTGACATGCCATCAGGTTTAGATGATCAATGGGTATAAGAGGAGACGAGAGGAGGCCCTTCACATCCCTCTGTGGCCCTGTGAGTCAGAGGAGGTTGGTGACATCTTAATTGGGGAGGACGGGCTCGTGGTAATGACTGGAGAGGAATCAGTGGAATGGTATCAAATACACCAAACAAATGGTTTCCATGTGTTTGATGCCGTTCCATTCGCTCTGTTCGGGCCATTATTATGAGCCGTCCTCCCCTCAGCAGCCTCCTGTGCTGTGAGTGTAAGGGAGGTTGACAGGTCTGGAATGGAGGAGAGGGTCATGTATAGAAAAGTCTTTGCTTTAGAAACAGTGTTGTGGAAACATGACACAGGGAGGCTGCTTTGTGATGCTATTTGACCACTTGGAGGTGGTAACCGCTCGATAGTGATACTTAAACATAACTAAAGCAGGTGGACATATCCAAGCAATATTGAAGCAAAGTCAAAGCTCCTTCGCTAAATGTTGATGTGGAGTGGCCCCTCTCGCTATTGAGACGGGTGGATACACAAACACTCGCCTAGATAAACGTGTAGGTTCTTTTTGCAACGATGGTGCCATTGAAACTGAAGCGCATGTCTTGTTTTACTGTGAGTTATACAACGCAATTAGGGGTTCGTTTTTTTTTGTCAGCTGTCCAGATAAAATGAAAATGTTAACAGTATTGAGGAAAATATAAAACGATGTGACATTTTGACCAGTATAAGTATAATGTAAATGCCTGGGCCAAAGCCTACCATCTTATCCTCCAATGGAGACCTTTATTTCTCAGGATCCGTTTATCCCCTGTACTTATGCATCCATGTGTATAGATGATGTCATGTACTATAGATGATGTCATGTACTATAGATGATGTCATGTACTATAGATGACGCCTGTACCATGTTTGACCATGATTGTTTTTACTGCCTCAAAACTCCAATTTGAGTGTTCCACTCAATCTTTATTTTGTATCGTTGTATCATTGTGGAGTGATACATTTCTCGACCTTCTCTAACTAACTGTATCCATACGCAGTGGATAAGAGTTGGACTTTCATTTCACATGAATAATCATTTCCACATGTATCTATGAATATCCATGGACTTGACCTGAGATCTGAGGGGTAGAGGATTGGCCAGCAGCTTCTGATGAGAACAACAGGGTCTCCCAGTCTAAACCGCATGGACTTTCTCTTTCTTCCGCCCCTTCCTTCTCCTTCCTCCCTCACTCTTTCCAGGAACCCTCACCCTTAAACACCCACACAGAGAAGCCACCCCGACTCTCCACAGACTCTCTGTTTAGTCAAGGGCCGTCTCATCATTTTTCAAACATGGCTGCCTCCCGCCCAGCATCCAGTTGCCCACTACTCCTCAATCATGGGGTCGGTTTAACCTCCTGATCTCCAGCTAATGGGAGCCCAGCAGAGTGACGGTCTGATTGCAGGGACAAAAGGTGGCAAAGGCTCTGGCCCAAATTGCAGGGGATTAGTCTGTAATCTGTCTCTCGTACTGCAGGGAACCAAGAAAAAAAAGAATGCCGAGTTGGAGGGTTGAATGGAGACCAAAAAAAGAGGAGAGAGAGAGAGGAGAGAGAGAAGAGAGAGAGAGAGTGTGAGTGAGTGAGAAAGAGAGATAGATAGATATATAGAGAAAGAGAGACGAAAGAGAGAGCGAGAGATAGAGATGAGAGAGAGAGGAGAGAGAGATAGAGTGAGAAAAAAAGAGAGCGAACGAGAGAGAGAGAGAGAGAGAGAGAGAGAGAGAGAGTGCGAGTGAGTGAGTGAGAAAGAGAGATAGATAGATAGATATATAGAGAAAGAGAGACGAAAGAGAGAGCGAGAGATAGAGATGAGAGGAGAGAGAGAGAGGAGAGAGAGATAGAGAGAGAGAGAGAGAGAAAGAAAGAAAGAAAGCGAACGAGAGAGAGAGAGAGAAAGAAAGAAAGCGAACGAGAGAGAGAGAGAGAGAGAGAGAGAGAGAGAGACGAAAAAGGCCTTTGACGGATGGCTGAGGTGCATGGCCCCGGTCGGGTAAACATCTGCCGTTTATGACCGGGGCTCACCTGTACTAGAGGGGTGTGTGTGTGTGTATATGTGTCTGTGTCTGTGTGTGTGTGTGTGTGTGTGTGTGTGTGTGTGTGTGTGTGTGTGTGTGTGTGTGTGTGTGTGTGTGTGTGTGTGTGTGTGTGTGTGTGTGTGTGTGTGCATGGCTATGTGTGTGCATCTGTGTGTGTGGTCTGTGTGTGTGTGTGACTGTGTGTGCATGGCTACGTGTGTGCATATGTGTGTGTGTGTGTGTGTCTCTGTGTGTGCATGGCTACGTGTGTGTGTGTCTCTGTGTGTGCATGGCTACGTGTGTGTGTGCGTGTCTCTGTGTGTGCATGGCTACGTGTGTGTGTGTGTGTCTCTGTGTGTGCATGGCTACGTGTGTGTGTGTGTGTGTGTGTGTGTGTGTGGCCGTTGGGCAGGGCCAGGGGGTACCTAACAGCCCTGGCTGCATTTTTAAACAGGGACACGGGAGGCACTTCATTTGATCACATCGCACAGTGAATTATTCAAATTATCCACGCCGTTCGCCACAATAATACAACACAACACGAGACATGACTACAGCCGTGCTGCACGGTGCTGCTCCCTCCACCACCACCTCTCTACCTGCGAGGCAACCTGGAAACAAGCAGGTCCTGTCATTTATTTATCTAGCCACCATGATCTAACTACAGACGGCTCTCAGCGTGGTGGTACACACGCACACACACACACACACACACACACACACCAGAGAACGCTGCCTTACATGAACATATTGCTGAGATGAATGGGTACTAATGAGAGGGGTGAGAGCAAGTGTGTATGTTTGTGCATATCTGTGTGTGTGTGTTTATGTGTGTGTGTGTGTGTGTGTGCACGCGCGTGCCTGTGAATGCCTGCGTGTGTGTGCCTGTGCACTTGAGAGGCATAGCCTCTATTGAATTAGCCTCTATATGCAGTCCCTCTAGGGAATGGGGCTCTCTTGCTTAACAAACTCCAGGGAGTGGAGGATTATGAAGAGATACCAGCTGGGCAACCTTCCCCCCCTCCTCCATCCCCCCTCCCTCCCCCTCTCCCCCTCGCTCTCCTCCTCCTTCCCCCTATCTCCCCCTCCTGCTTCCCTCTTTCTCCTTCTCTTCTCTCCCCCTCCTGCTTCCCTCTTCCCCCTCTCTCCCCCTCTCTCCCCTCCTCCTTCCCCCTTCTGCTTCCCTCTCTCCCCCTCCCCCTCCTCCTTTCCTCTTTCCCCCTTTCTCCCCTCCTGCTTCCCTCTTCCCCCTCTCTCCCCCTCCTGCTTCCCTCTTCCCCCTCTCTCCCCTCCTCCTTCCCTCTCTCCCCCTCCTCGTTTCCTCTCTCCCCCTTTCCCTCCCTCCTGCTTCCCCCTTCCCCCTCCACTCTCCCCCTCCTCGTTTCCTCTCTCCCCCTTTCTCTCCCTCCTGCTCCCCCTCCTCTCTCCCCCTTTCTCCCCCCCTGCTTCCCTCTTTCTTCCTCTCTTCCCCTCGCTCCCTCTCTCTCCCGAAAGTTCCCAAAACCTCTCCAGTGGCTCAGCATCGCCTGCCCCCCTTGCGCCGCCACCACCAGTGTGTGTGTGTGTGTGTGTGTGTGTGTGCCCGCTCCACTCTCCTATGATTAAGGGTCAAGCGTGCCACCTCCATCGTCTCCAGGCCATCATTAAAATAAAAGGAGGGAGCAAACGAAGGAGAGGAGGAGAGAGAGGAGAGGAGAGGAGAGGAGAGGAGAGAGACACCCTGGCACAAGGGCTAATGAAAGCCATGAATCACTGTGTGCGTGGCGTTATAAGAACATATTAGAACCATCATTAACTCTGTACAAAGGGCAGGATCGGGGTGAACAGACAGGTCGTCTGACGCCCCGAACCCTCCTCTTTCAACCACCCCCACTCCCATACCCCCACGGGCAGTAGTCTCATTATAGAAGCACCCATGCTGCCTGTCTGCCACGTGGTGGGTGTCTGGGGTTGGGGAATATTTCCCCAGACAGATCTGGAGATAGAGCTGAGATGTGGCAGTAGGATAAAGTCCCCGTTATGGAATTGCTTTACAAAGCTGTTGCTACAGAGCTGCGAACAAGCAATGGCCTTCCATAGTTATCAGACTGTACTTTATCGGCCCAATGAAAATACATTTGACAGAGCTTGCAATAGAAAATAATCTCACCCGACATCTAGATCGCCCAACTGTG
Organism: Oncorhynchus tshawytscha; assembly: GCF_018296145.1. NCBI lineage: Eukaryota > Metazoa > Chordata > Actinopteri > Salmoniformes > Salmonidae > Oncorhynchus > Oncorhynchus tshawytscha. The sequence goes on from NC_056439.1 coordinate 1,143,446, forward strand.
TGGGATTGCACGTATAGCTCTGTGACCTTTTCACACAGCCCGGGGACATAGAGGGTTCTCCAGACCTACCCTGGAGCAGCCCCCCTACACCCACACCGTACTGCTGTGGCCTGGGGGTTGGGGCATGGCCGCTGATACCCCCTTCAGATTCACCTCCATCGCCCCCCAGGAGGCCCAGCTCAGGGAAGTTTGCTCAGGCCTCATTACAGCTTCATGGATCTATGATGAAATGAGCTGAAAGGCCCTGGCTGGCGTCAGTCCCTGTCAGAGTCCTGACGGCCCCATGTCCCTTAAATCATGGATAACCCTGGATATTTCTCTCTCTGTCTGCCTGCTCTATCTTCACTGGCCTTAAGTCTGTAACTTAATTCTCATGGACCACACCACACCACACCACCGACACCCCGCAGGAGGCATCAAAGATTAACACCTACAACTCAGCCAGCTCTCAGTCTCACATCTCTCTTTCCTAACTATCTCTCCTCTCACTCCCGTCTCTTTCTGCCAGTCTCTTTCTCGCCAGTCTCTTTCTCTGAATTTCCTGGTCTGTCAGGAAACTCACGGGCTCTGTGGCACTCTGATCTCTCTTTTCCTCTGTCGTTCGTTTCTCCTCCGTCTCTTCCTGTTCTCTTCCTTCTCTACCTGTCCTTGTTAGCGTCTCTCTCATCGGGACGCCTGTGGCAGATTGTTCTTCGGCAGGTTCAGGGCGACATGGAGAGAGAAAGAGAGAGATGCAAAGAGAGAGAGAGAGAGAGAGAGAGAGAGAGAACAAGGTAGAGAGAGAGAGAGAACAAGACAATGAGGGAGAAAAAGAGAGAAAAAAAGAGAGAGAGAGAGAGAGAGAGAGAGAACAAGAAAATGAGGGAGAAAAAGAGAGAGAGAGAGAGAACAAGAAAATGAGGGAGAAAAAGAGAGAGAGAGAGAGAACAAGAAAATGAGGGAGAAAAAGAGAGTGAGATTTGTGTTTCTACCTCAAGCTCCGGCTCCAGTGAGAGCAGGCTGATTACAGGAACATTACAGCATGGTGATATTAACATTAATACCCAGCATCCCGCGCTCCACACCGCTCACGGAGGTTACAGAGGACCCGGGGCCGTATGTGGTGCTAATGATGGGAGCCCAGCACACGCTGTGGTCAAATGGGCAGCATTTCCACTCTGTTTTACTAGGGTTTGACTGAGTGACAGGCAGGAACCAGCCTCCAGGACCAGTTACCCAGTGTCAAACACAACCAGCACTGCATGCTCAACTGGACTAATCAAAGACATGGAACAGCCCTCTAGGAATCAATGACAGTCAGCCTGGTCAATGGACCAAGGGACAATAAGTGCTTCAGTGTGTACCTGTTACATAGATAAGAGGGGCGTTCACAACTACAAGAGCCACAGATGCGTAGAGTTCAAGTTCCATGAAATGACAATAACTCATTGATAAAAACACACACATGTCAGAACGCAGCCTTGAGATTCTGTGGGTTGTGATTTCGTGGATGTGTGAGAGACTGAAGGTGTGACTTTCAGTACTGAGCTGATCCAGGGATCTATCTGCAAAGGGGATGGATTGCCAGGGGCAGAGGAGAGAGACTGTTGTACTGCCTCGGCCTTTCAGTACTGATCTCATCCAGGGATCTATCTGCAAAGGGGATGGATTGCCAGGGGCAGAGGAGAGAGACCGTTGTACTGCCTCGGCCTTTCAGTACTGAGCTCATCCAGGGATCTATCTGCAAAGGGGATGGATTGCCAGGGGCAGAGGAGAGAGACTGTTGTACTGCCTCGGCCTTTCAGTACTGAGCTCATCCAGGGATCTATCTGCAAAGGGGATGGATTGCCAGGGGCAGAGGAGAGAGACTGTTGTACTGCCTCGGCCTTTCAGTACTGAGCTCATCCAGGGATCTATCTGCAAAGGGGATGGATTGCCAGGGGCAGAGGAGAGAGACCGTTGTACTGCCTCGACCTGAAAATGTCGGAATAATGTGAAGTCGCTTAGCACCATTAGAGGACTAAGGGCTGTAGATCAAACACACCTAACATGGACGTGGTCAATGGAACTTAACAGGGACAGACGTTATCATTTATTTATCCTTTACTTAACCAAGGAAGTCACATTGAGTCCCATTGACAATCGGGTGAGCCCTGCTTATACGCTCATGGAATGGTAGTGTACGCAGAAGTCCTCTTCTACGTCACGATAATTCACTGTGTTGAGGTACGCTAATACTTTGTCGCAACGGCTTATTTCTCGAGGCAAAATCTTGACGTTTTTTCTCCTTTCCCCACCTTGAATGAAACCATAATTGGATGATTAAAGCCAGTTGAAAGGAAACCTAATGTTATATTAAAAGGAAGTTAATCAATGCATCTACTTGGGAGCCCGCCTTACCATATATTAGTATGCAGCCACCACTACAATGGTTTCATGTGCAAAAATAAGACCTTTTTATTCATAGTTTTTTTTGTGTGTTGGGTTGGCCTTGAGTAGACATTACATACATTACTACAGGTTAACAAAACTTGAGGTTTCTTCATTTCTGGTGGTGGTTAGTGCGTATGTAAATATTTAATGCTGGCTTTATGCTCTGGATATTTGAACATAAATGTTAATAAACTGTAAGGCGGTGGTGTAATTTCAGGGTAAAGGAGTGGAAGCAGCAGGAACATGGACACAAAGACCAGGGGAATTATCTATAGGTGAGCTACTTGCCGAGTCTGGTTGAGAACTTTTTACCTCGGCTCCCGTGCTGGCCCATCCGGATCCCTCTTTGGCGTTCATAATGGAGGTCGATGTGTCCGAGGCTGGGACAGGAGCTGTGCTCTCTCAGCGCTCGGGTATGCCACCAAAGCTCCGCCCCTGTGCCTTCTTCTCGAAGAAGCTCAGCCCGGCGGAGCGAAACTATGATGTGGGGGACCGGGAGCTGTTGGCTGTGTTCAAGGCCTTGAAGGCGTGGAGACATTGGTTTGAGTGGGCTAAGCACCCTTTTCTCATCTGGACTGACCACCGCAATCTGGAGTACATCCAGGCAGCGAGGAGACTGAACCCTCGCCAGGCAAGGTGGGCCATGTTTTTCACCCGTTTTGTGTTCACCCTTTCCTACAGACCAGGCTCCCAGAACGTGAAGGCAGATGCATTGTCCCTGCTGTATGACACAGAGGAGCGGCCCATGGATCCCACTTCCATACTCCCTGCTTCCTGCCTCCTGGCGCCGGTAGTGTGGGAGCTGGACACGTGCAGAGCCCGCTCCCGTCTAGTGCAGAGCCCGCTCCCGTCCAGGCGTTACATGCAGAGCCCGCTCCCGTCCAGGCGTTACGTGCAGAGCCCGCTCCCGTCCAGTGCAGAGCCCGCTCCCATCCAGGCGTTACGTGCAGAGCCCGCTCCCGTCCAGTGCAGAGCCCGCTCCCGTCCAGGCGTTACGTGCAGAGCCCGCTCCCGTCAAGTGCAGAGCCCGCTCCCGTCAAGTGCAGAGCCCGCTCCCGTCCAGTGCAGAGCCCGCTCCCGTCCAGTGCAGAGCCCGCTCCCGTCAAGTGCAGAGCCCGCTCCGTCAAGTGCAGAGCCCGCTCCCGTCCAGTGCAGAGCCCGCTCCCGTCCAGTGCAGAGCCCGCTCCCGTCAAGTGCAGAGCCCGCTCCCGTCAAGTGCAGAGCCCGCTCCCGTCCAGTGCAGAGCCCGCTCCCGTCCAGTGCAGAGCCCGCTCCCGTCAAGTGCAGAGCCCGCTCCCGTCAAGTGCAGAGCCCGCTCCCGTCCAGTGCAGAGCCCGCTCCCGTCCAGGCGTTACGTGCAGAGCCCGCTCCCGTCCAGTGCAGAGCCCGCTCCCGTCCAGGCGTTACGTGCAGAGCCCGCTCCCGTCCAGTGCAGAGCCCGCTCCCATCCAGTGCAGAGCCCGCTCCCGTCCAGTGCAGAGCCCGCTCCCGTCCAGTGCAGAGCCCGCTCCCGTCCAGGCGTTACGTGCAGAGCCCGCTCCCGTCCAGTGCAGAGCCCGCTCCCGTCAAGTGCAGAGCCCGCTCCCGTCCAGTGCAGAGCCCGCTCCCGTCCAGGCGTTACAGAGCCCGCTCCCGTCCAGTGCAGAGCCCGCTCCCGTCCAGTGCAGAGCCCGCTCCCGTCCAGTGCAGAGCCCGCTCCCGTCCAGGCGTTACGTGCAGAGCCCGCTCCCGTCAAGTGCAGAGCCCGCTCCCGTCAAGTGCAGAGCCCGCTCCCGTCCAGTGCAGAGCCCGCTCCCGTCCAGTGCAGAGCCCGCTCCCGTCAAGTGCAGAGCCCGCTCCGTCAAGTGCAGAGCCCGCTCCCGTCCAGTGCAGAGCCCGCTCCGTCCAGTGCAGAGCCCGCTCCCGTCAAGTGCAGAGCCCGCTCCCGTCAAGTGCAGAGCCCGCTCCCGTCCAGTGCAGAGCCCGCTCCCGTCCAGTGCAGAGCCGCTCCCGTCCAGTGCAGAGCCCGCTCCCGTCCAGTGCAGAGCCCGCTCCCGTCCAGTGCAGAGCCCGCTCCCGTCCAGTGCAGAGCCCGCTCCCGTCCAGGCGTTACGTGCAGAGCCCGCTCCCGTCCAGTGCAGAGCCCGCTCCCGTCCAGTGCAGAGCCCGCTCCCGTCCAGTGCAGAGCCCGCTCCCGTCCAGTGCAGAGCCCGCTCCCGTCCAGTGCAGAGCCCGCTCCCGTCCAGTGCAGAGCCCGCTCCCGTCCAGGCGTTACGTGCAGAGCCCGCTCCCGTCCAGTGCAGAGCCCGCTCCCGTCCAGGCGTTACGTGCAGAGCCCGCTCCCGTCCAGTGCAGAGCCCGCTCCCGTCCAGTGCAGAGCCCGCTCCCGTCCAGTGCAGAGCCCGCTCCCGTCCAGTGCAGAGCCCGCTCCCGTCCAGTGCAGAGCCCGCTCCCGTCCAGGCGTTACGTGCAGAGCCCGCTCCCGTCCAGTGCAGAGCCCGCTCCCGTCAAGTGCAGAGCCCGCTCCCGTCCAGTGCAGAGCCCGCTCCCGTCCAGGCGTTACGTGCAGAGCCCGCTCCCGTCCAGTGCAGAGCCCGCTCCCGTCCAGTGCAGAGCCCGCTCCCGTCCAGTGCAGAGCCCGCTCCCGTCCAGTGCAGAGCCCGCTCCCGTCAAGTGCGGAGCCCGCTCCCGCAGTGCAGAGCCCGCTCCCGTCAAGTGCAGAGCCCGCTCCCGTCCAGGCGTTACGTGCAGAGCCCGCTCCCGTCCAGGCGTGCAGAGCCCGCTCCCGTCCAGGCGTGTGCAGAGCCCGCTCCCGTCAAGTGCAGAGCCCGCTCCCGTCAAGTGCAGAGCCCGCTCCCGTCCAGTGCAGAGCCCGCTCCCGTCCAGTGCAGAGCCCGCTCCCGTCAAGTGCAGAGCCCGCTCCCGTCAAGTGCAGAGCCCGCTCCCGTCCAGTGCAGAGCCCGCTCCCGTCCAGTGCAGAGCCCGCTCCCGTCCAGTGCAGAGCCCGCTCCCGTCCAGTGCAGAGCCCGCTCCCGTCCAGTGCAGAGCCCGCTCCCGTCCAGGCGTGTGCAGAGCCCGCTCCCGTCCAGTGCAGAGCCCGCTCCCGTCCAGGCGTTACGTGCAGAGCCCGCTCCCGTCAAGTGCAGAGCCCGCTCCCGTCAAGTGCAGAGCCCGCTCCCGTCCAGTGCAGAGCCCGCTCCCGTCCAGTGCAGAGCCCGCTCCCGTCAGTGCAGAGCCCGCTCCCGTCAAGTGCAGAGCCCGCTCCCGTCCAGTGCAGAGCCCGCTCCCGTCCAGTGCAGAGCCCGCTCCGTCAAGTGCAGAGCCCGCTCCCGTCAAGTGCAGAGCCCGCTCCCGTCCAGTGCAGAGCCCGCTCCCGTCCAGTGCAGAGCCCGCTCCAGTGCAGAGCCCGCTCCCGTCCAGTGCAGAGCCCGCTCCCGTCCAGTGCAGAGCCCGCTCCCGTCCAGTGCAGAGCCCGCTCCCGTCCAGGCGTTACGTGCAGAGCCCGCTCCCGTCCAGTGCAGAGCCCGCTCCCGTCCAGTGCAGAGCCCGCTCCCGTCCAGTGCAGAGCCCGCTCCCGTCCAGTGCAGAGCCCGCTCCCGTCCAGTGCAGAGCCCGCTCCCGTCCAGTGCAGAGCCCGCTCCCGTCCAGGCGTTACGTGCAGAGCCCGCTCCCGTCCAGTGCAGAGCCCGCTCCCGTCCAGGCGTTACGTGCAGAGCCCGCTCCCGTCCAGTGCAGAGCCCGCTCCCGTCCAGTGCAGAGCCCGCTCCCGTCCAGTGCAGAGCCCGCTCCCGTCCAGTGCAGAGCCCGCTCCCGTCCAGTGCAGAGCCCGCTCCCGTCCAGGCGTTACGTGCAGAGCCCGCTCCCGTCCAGTGCAGAGCCCGCTCCCGTCAAGTGCAGAGCCCGCTCCCGTCCAGTGCAGAGCCCGCTCCCGTCCAGGCGTTACGTGCAGAGCCCGCTCCCGTCCAGTGCAGAGCCCGCTCCCGTCCAGTGCAGAGCCCGCTCCCGTCCAGTGCAGAGCCCGCTCCGTCCAGTGCAGAGCCCGCTCCCGTCAAGTGCGGAGCCCGCTCCCGTCAAGTGCAGAGCCCGCTCCCGCAAGTGCAGAGCCCGCTCCCGTCCAGGCGTTACGTGCAGAGCCCGCTCCCGTCCAGGCGTTACGTGCAGAGCCCGCTCCCGTCCAGGCGTGCAGAGCCCGCTCCCGTCAAGTGCAGAGCCCGCTCCCGTCCAGTGCAGAGCCCGCTCCCGTCCAGTGCAGAGCCCGCTCCCGTCAAGTGCAGAGCCCGCTCCCGTCAAGTGCAGAGCCCGCTCCCGTCCAGTGCAGAGCCCGCTCCCGTCCAGTGCAGAGCCCGCTCCCGTCCAGTGCAGAGCCCGCTCCCGTCCAGTGCAGAGCCCGCTCCCGTCCAGTGCAGAGCCCGCTCCCGTCCAGGCGTTACGTGCAGAGCCCGCTCCCGTCCAGTGCAGAGCCCGCTCCCGTCCAGTGCAGAGCCCGCTCCGTCCAGTGCAGAGCCCGCTCCCGTCCAGTGCAGAGCCCGCTCCCGTCCAGTGCAGAGCCCGCTCCCGTCCAGTGCAGAGCCCGCTCCCGTCCAGGCGTTACGTGCAGAGCCCGCTCCCGTCCAGTGCAGAGCCCGCTCCCGTCAAGTGCAGAGCCCGCTCCCGTCCAGTGCAGAGCCCGCTCCCGTCCAGGCGTTACGTGCAGAGCCCGCTCCCGTCCAGTGCAGAGCCCGCTCCCGTCCAGTGCAGAGCCCGCTCCCGTCCAGTGCAGAGCCCGCTCCCGTCCAGTGCAGAGCCCGCTCCCGTCCAGTGCAGAGCCCGCTCCCGTCCAGTGCAGAGCCCGCTCCCGTCCAGGCGTTACGTGCAGAGCCCGCTCCCGTCCAGTGCAGAGCCCGCTCCCGTCAAGTGCGGAGCCCGCTCCCGTCAAGTGCAGAGCCCGCTCCCGTCAAGTGCAGAGCCCGCTCCCGTCAAGTGCAGAGCCCGCTCCCGTCCAGGCGTTACGTGCAGAGCCCGCTCCCGTCCAGGCGTTACGTGCAGAGCCCGCTCCCGTCCAGGCGTTACGTGCAGAGCCCGCTCCCGTCCAGTGTCCCGTTGGGCGTCTGCACGTCCCGTCTGCTGTTCGTGACCGGTTGATCTATTGGGCCCACACATCACCCTTCTCTGGTCATCCTGGGACCTCCCGCTGTTTGAGCGGGAGGTACTGGTGGCCTACCTTGGCTAAGGACGTGAGTGTTTATGTTTCCTCCTGCTCGGGGTGCGCCCAGTGCAAGGCTCCTAGGCACCTGTCCAGAGGGAAGCTACACCCGTTACCCGTTCCACAACGGCCTTGGTCGCGCCTGTCGGTGGATTTTCTTACCGGTCTCCCACCCTCACAGGGTAACACTGCGATCCTGGTCATTGTGGATCGGTTCTCTAAGTCCTGTTGTCTCCTCCCTCTGCCCGGTCTCCCTATGGACCTACAGACGGCGGAGGCCTTGTTTACGCATGTCTTCCGGCACCACGAGGTGCCTGAGGACATAGTGTCTGATCGAGGTCCCCAGTTCACGTCTAGGGTCTGGAAGGCATTCATGGAACATCTGGGGGTCTAGATCAGCCTTACCTCAGGGTTTCACCCTGAGAGTAATGGGCAGGTGGAGAGAGTAAACCAGGATGTGGGCAGGTTCCTGCGGTCTTATTGCCAGGACCGGCCGGGGGAGTGGGCGGCGTTCGTGCCCTGGGCCGAGATGGCACAGAACTCACTTTGCCACTCCTACACTAACCTCTCTCCCTTCCAGTGCGTACTGGGGTACCAGCCGGTTCTGGCGCCTTGCCATCAGAGTCAGACCGAGGCTCCTGCGGTGGAGGACTGGTTCAGGTGTGGAGGAGACATGGGAAACTGTCCGTGCCTTCAGCAGGCCGTGCTGTGCCAAAAAGAGAATGCAGACCGTCACCACAGTTTAGCCCCAGTGTTCGCACCGGGGGACCGGGTCTGGCTCTCGACCCGAAACCTGCCCCTCCGCCTGCCCTGCCGGAAGCTGGGTCCGCAGTTTGTGGGGCCATTTAAAGTCCTGAGGAGACTGAACAAGGTTTGTTATAGGTTACAGCTTCCCCCCGATTACCATATTAACCCCTCGTTCCATGTGTCTCTCCTCAGGCCGGTGGTGGCTGACCCGCTCCAGGAGTCTGAGGTTCCTCCTCCCCCTCTGGACATCGAGGGGGCCCCGGCGTACTCTGTTCGCTCCATACTGGATTCAAGTATGGAGCCAAGGGGCCAAGGAGCCAAGGAGCCAAGGGGCCTTCAGTATCTCATCTTCCCACACACCCGGTTTCAATTCCATCATTACATGCTGTGTATTTAACCCTCTGTTCCCCCCATGTCCTTGTCCGGAATTGTTTTGTACCCATTGTATTGTTGTTTATGGTGATTTTATTATTAAACTGCGCCATTGTAACACAGTTTTTGCTCTCCTGCTCCTGACTTCTCTGCCGCCAGTACACACCCCTTACAGTGGCAATTGGTATACAAGTGGAGAATATACTGAGTATCACTTCTTTTAAGTTCTGATAGGGACTTGACTTAAGAAGGGACTTGAAGCTAAATGCCATTCTACTTTAAGCCTTCCATAAGCTTCCATAATGTTGTGTAGAAAGCAGGGGACCACAGATATCTACATTCCTTAATGAACAGTACCACACATGACGCTAGAGTATGTTGCAGTCAGAGATGAATATTTCAACGCCCACTTCAACCACTCTCTGCTCCCGTACCTCTTCAACCTCCCTAATAGGGAGACAAACCTAGGCGTGGAACGACCGTCCCATGAAAAATGCACAAGCCACTTAGAACCAATGACCAGTCAGAAGAAGACACTTCTCTCCTTTGGAGAAGACGAGCCACGACTTCTTCCCTGACGGGAAAAAAAGGAACCGTCATATCTGACAGAAACGGCGTAACGGGCGAAACTAATGCCCTCGCCGACACACAGATCCGTTATGAAGATTGGATGAAATGGCTTGATAAGTGAAACATTAACTTCTTTTAAATCTCACGCCTCGCAAGCATTCTTCAAATGTAACGCGGGGTTAATAATTTACCGGCCTCGCGCCATGATATTCATCGTCGGTGCAATCTGAGGGTCCTACTCTCAGAAGAAAAAACACTCTTTGACTTCTATCTTAGAGCCGGCCCTTAGAACAGACTTTGAACTGATCCTTGGTCCACTTATGTTTTCATTACAAATGGAAAGATTGAACAGAAAAGGCACAAAAGCGTACTTAGAGCCCTTATCAACTTACCATAACTGCTAAATGTTTGAACCAAAACAATGCCTCAAACCCAGCTTTGGAGCCTTAATTATCAGTACACATCCATGTCCATTGACCTCACAAGAGAATGTGAAACTTTGACTGTTTAACAGATGTTGACTGTTTATGTCAGATGTCTCTCTCTCTCTCTCTTCTCTCTCTCTCTCTCTCTCTCTCTCTCTCTCTCTCTCTCTCTCTCTCTCTCTCTCTCTCTCTCTCTCTCTCTCTCTCTCTCTCTCTCTCTCTCTCTCTCTCTCTCTCTCTCTCTCTCTCTCTCTCTCTCTCTCTCTCTCTCTCTCTCTCTCTCTCTCTCTCTCTCTCTCTCTCTCTCTCTCTCTCTCTCTCTCTCTCTCTCTCTCTCTCTCTCTCTCTCTCTCTCTCTCTCATTGGCTTACATTGCCAAAGCAAGTGAAATATATAATAAACAAAAGTGAAATTAACAATAAAAATGAACAGTGAAAATGAATAATACACGAAAGTTACAAAAAAATAAAAAAGTTTCAAGTGTCATATTATGTCTATATATAATTAAACTACAAAAGGGAAAATAAATAAATATGGGTTGTATTTACAATGGTGTTTGTTCTTCACTGGTTGCCCTTTTCTTGTGGAAACAGGTCACAAATCTTGCTGCTGTGATGGCACACTGTGGTGTTTCACCCAGTAGGTATGGGAGTTTATCAAAATTGGATTTGTTTTTAAATTCTTTGTGGGTCTGTGTAATCTGAGGGAAATCATAGCATAAGCATACCTCAGGATACCTTGATTAATTAATGCAAGATGGATCATATTTTTCATTGTAATAAATAAACTGTGTGTGAACAGAGAGTTGCTTACTGACAATCAGACAGTGTCTTGATTGGGTGTTTGATTCCTCTGATGAGAGCAAAGTATTGGTTGGATGGAGGGAGGGAGGGAGAGAGAGAGAGAGAGAGAGAGAGAGAGAGAGGGGGGAAGGAGGATGGAAGGACAGAGGGAGAGAGAGAGAGAGAGAGAGAGAGAGAGAGAGAGAGGGGGAAGGAGGATGGAAGGACAGAGGGAGAGAGAGAGAGAGAGAGATTAAAGGGTTTGGGAGTGACGGGGCCAGACAGGAGAGAAACAGGACCACCCCAGGAAGTGGAGAGGCTGTATAGGCATCTATAGCACTGCCGGATTGACACACACTCACACACACACTCGCACGCACAAAACCTGCTGTCAACAACACTGCCTGATTGACACACTCACACACATGCACAAACACACATGCAGGCACTCATGGCAGCACACACACCTGCTGTCAACAGCACTGCCTGATTGACACAACCCCGCTACGCTTCTGTACAAGAAACACTCCCAGGCGTTTTAGAACCCCTGTACACATACACAGCATTGGCGAATAGACACGCACACACACTGTAATATACAGCACACACACAAACCACACATACACACACATGCACACACTCATGCACACACTCTTCCCTTTCACTGCTTGTTGGTAGGGTAAGGAATTGACTGGAGCTATTTGTGAATCACAGACAGGTAAAGATTCCATCTCTCCCTCTGTTACTCTGTTCTTTTTCTCCTCCCGCCATACAAATGATGGCCTCTCCTCCTCCTCTCCTCTTCCTCTTTCCCTTGATCTCTATCCATCTCTCTCTCACACACACACTTCCTCTCTCTGCCCCTCTAACCCTTGATATCTATCCCTCTCTCTCTCACACACACACTTCCTCTCTCTGCCCCTCTAACCCTTGGTCTCTATCCCTCTCTCTCTCACACACACACTTCCTCTCTCTGCCCCTCTAACCCTTGGTCTCTGGCAGACCGTGAGTGCCGAGCGGCGCGGCTAAAGCTAACAGATAGCTTTAATACATAAAGGAATAAATACCCGTCAGGGGAAGATGAAAGTAGATGCTGGTGTTATAATTAGCCCCGTCGCCCTCAGCTAGGGATCACTAGTACATCTCTGCCATAGCTGATGGAGTGTGGATGTCACAGGGGTGGCTAGGGAAGGATTGAGCAACCTGTCATCCAGGAGAGAGAGAGATAACTCACACACACACACACACACACACACACACACACACACACACACACACACACACTCACATGTAGACACACACACACACGCGCACGCGCACAGATGTACAAGCGCACACACACACACACACACACACACACATGTAGACACACACACACACACACACACACACACACACACACACACACATGCGCGCGCAGACATACATGCGACATGCAGACTCACATGTAGACACACACACACACACACACACACACACACACACACACACACACACACACACACACATTGTAGTCTAGGAAAGGGGCCTATTTCTAAATGGTACAGTATGATGGTGAACCATAGCTTTCCCTGATGAACACATCTGAGCCAACAGAGCACCAGACTGGAAATACACGTACAGCTCTTCTCTCTCTGTCAAGTCATACAGTATGATGGAACCACACACACACAAGCACACAGGGGTGCGCACACACACACACACACACACACAAGAATCAAACATTTCAACAGGTTGCATTTAGGCTCGTGACAAACAGGTCTGGATAGACAGACAGAGAGTGGAACCACATCTTGTCAGTTTCCTCATTGTCTCTTGATGACCAACCCCCTCCCCCCATCTTGCCACTTTGCATCCGGACAACACTGATGGAACGTTGCCTTAACCTGTCCTCCTGGGTAAGTGGGGGGTTTGGTAATGAGAGCAGGCCTCTCCTCTTATGCCAGCTGCTCTCCCTTGTCTGTCAGTCACCGCACACACACACACTTACACGTGTCCCTTGTGCCCGCACACAGGGATGCTTAGACCCAAACACGCGCAGGCACACACACGTCGACGTCTCCATTATCCCTCCCAGATACCTCGGCTGAGTCGGCTCCTGTGTTGACTCTAAAGGAGAAGACATAATTACCCACGCAACCCCTTCCTCCGCCACGTCGACAAACAATCTCCGAACGCGGGAACGCTGAGAAAACACGGAACGAAAGGAAGGAGGGAAGAGGAAGACAGACAGAGAAAGTAAAGAAAAAAAGGAGAAGAGAAAAACAACCCGGACATCTCAGGGAGGTTTTCATCGGGGTGGCTAATGGAAAGTGATCAGCCGAAGATTTCAATATTTAAATAGCCAGAGAAACGCAACGCACCAGAAGTTTCTAATTAAATTATAACTCATGCTTGAAAAGCAAAAGTGCATGTGTTGTGGGAGTTGTGAATAATTCAGCAGCCTGCCTGCCGTCCTGGCCTATATCTCGTCTTTCTGTTAACCTACAGACAAATGGCACTTGCGAGCTTTTAGAAGGAGGCAGGCGGTGCTGTCGGGAAAATGAACAACAGGAGACCCCGTAACAGGGCCCTCAGACGTCAGCGGGCCAGATTCCATCTGACGCCGCCGAGGTACATCTTCTGAAACCTGGGGAATGAATCATGTTAATTCTTCTGTTAATTAATCTATTATTTATAATCGTAAAGGCCACACATCGAGATCACGTTGCAAGTTAAGATTTTTATTTATATATTTTTAATTTAAACTTTATTTAAAAGATGAGATTAAGACGGGTATTCAAAGTCACGGTCACCCAAATGTTTTACAATAAAACCATCTTATTGAGTAAATGTATTCGTTGGCTTCTTTTCATTTTGGTAAGAGATGAAAATGCAATGAATTGAAGGTTATTTGTTGATGTAAAAATCCACATTTGATGATTTTAAGGTTGTGTCATTAGATTTGGGATGGGGCCGCGAGAACTTCTTGGGAAAGAAATGGGGGCCCCAGAATGTCTGGCGGAAAAATAGGGTCCCAGCTAAAACAGTATCCACTGGATTACGAGGACATCATCATGACACAATGTTATGGGTTAAAGGCCCCACCAGCAAACCAGATACCTTGCAGTCTCAATTTACTAAGTCATCTCACCTACAGTTTTTCTAACATGTTTTCTAGTGAAAAGTCTCCAAAAATAAAGGCCCCACATTGTTGCATCGTTGCAAAAACATTGCGTCATCTGTGTGTTAGGTGCAGGGGCCCACCAACTAACCAGCTACCTCGTAACTCTCACTAAATCGTCTTCTAAAACACTAAATCACTCTTATATTTCATCTTAGATATGTTCAGGACGAGCAAAAAGTCCCTAAAAATTCAATTATATTAAATTATCAAAAATAGTAAATTAATTAATGTTCTCCTGAAGGATGTATGATAATATGCTCCCAATATCCACGAGCGGGGTGTGTGGATTAATATTTAGGGTGACTAACAGCCATATTAATGGTAACATTACATTACATCTCCTCAGAAATTAAATTAGAATTCGACCCAACATTGATGGCGAGTCACGTCAGCCATATAAATGGACCCATAGCTGGAGGTTAGAATATCTTTATTCATTATTTTACTTCAGTCCAGGTAGCTTCGCTTTTGGCCATGGCTCGGCGTTGGTTCCCTCGCGGCGTTATTCCATGAAAAGAATTACATTTTTGATAAGGACTAATTATACTAGCCTTCACCTGCGATAGTCTTTTTCTTTCCATGCTGTTGCGTGTTCGGGTGGGCTGGGATTGTGGGTATAACTTATTGAGGGACGCCAACTGTTCAGACCGCTGTTTCCTGTTCTTAGGAACAGAAGGATGGAGAGAGAGAGAGACGGACAGAGTGAGATGGAGAGATAGAGAGATTGGGGTGGAGGAGAGAGAGAGAGAGAGAGAGAGAGAGAGAGAGAGAGAGAAAAAGAGAGAGAGAGAGAATAAAGAGAGAGAGAGAGAGAGAGAGAATAAAGAGAGAGAGAGAGACAGACAGAGTGAGATGGAGAGAGAGAGATTGGGGTGGAGGAGAGAGAGAGAGAGAGAGAGAGAGAGAGAGAGAGAAAGAGAGAATAAAGAGAGAGACAGAGAGAGACAGAGAGAATAAAGAGAGAGAGAGAGATAGAGAGAACGAACGAGTGTGAAGGTCTCCAGAAGTGCTTGTAAGGAGTGTGCTCTTCTCTTTAAAACAAACGCAAAGCAAGAGATTGCCAAACTCAACACTCACACCAGCGACGGGGGCCTTTTGACTCATTTCAACATCATGGACCCCTTCTGTTAGCTCCTAGCTCCTAGTTGAACCCTAACTGGTGATATCACTGCTATTCCTACAGCTTCTCATAGCTCTCCCCAATGAGAACTGCCTGTACAGAGTGAGTGAGAATAACGCGCTGCACAATGGCACCCAGAGTGGAAACAGCATTAGAAACTCTCATTCCTGTACAGCAAAGGTTCCATTTGGACAAAATTACATAATTGGTCTATGCTGCTGCAGCAATTTTTGAGGAAAAACTCAATATGTTTGTCCACCTTGCACATATTGCTGAATTGTTTTATGGTGTATCTGCTTGCTTTGTTGCTTTGTTCTTACGTCTTATATTGTCTTGTTGCCATTTGTTCTGTGATTGTGAACCTTAAGTGCACACAAATGGTAAAAGGGGGTACTGTAAAGTAAATGACGTAAAGTGCTTTAAGAAAAAATACTTGAAAGTACTCCTTAAGTAGTTTGTTTGTGTATCTGTACTATATATTTTTATATTTTATTTATATTTTTGAACTTTTACTTTTACTTCACTACATTCCTAAAGAAAATGATGAACTATTTACGTCGTACCTTTTCCTTGACACCTAAAAGTACTCATTACATGTTGAATGCTAAGCCGGACAGGAAAATTGCCGAATTCATACACTTATCAAGAGAACATCCCTGGTCATCCCTACTGCCCCTGATCTGATTGATTCACTAAACACATGCTTCATTTGTAAATGATGTCTGAGTGTTGGAGCGTGCCCCTGGCTATCTGTAAATAAAAAAATAAATAAAAAATAAGGAATTTGAAAATATTTATACTTTTACTTTTGATGCTTAAGTATATTTAATCAATTCTATTTACTTTTGATACTTACCAAATACTTTTAGACTTTTACTCAAGTAGTATTTTACTGGGTGACTTTCACTTTTACTTGAATCATTTTCCATTAGGGTGGATTTACTTTTACTCAAGTTTGACAATTAGGTACTTTTTTTTTACCACTGTGTACAGTAAATGGTAAAAGGGGGTAATGTACAGTAAATGGTAAAAGGGGGTAATGTACAGTAAATGGTAAAAGGGGATACTGTACAGTAAATGGTAAAAGGGGGTACTGTACAGTAAATGGTAAAAGGGGGTACTGTATTGTAAATGGTAAAAGGGGTTCTGTACAGTAAATGGTAAAAGGGGTTCAGTACAGTAAATGGTAAAAGGGGTGATGTACAGTAAATGGTAAAAGGGGGTACTGTACAGTAAATGGTAAAAGGGGGTACTGTACAGTAAATGGTAAAAGGGGATACTGTACAGTAAATGGTAAAAGGGGGTACTGTACAGTAAATGGTAAAAGGGGGTACAGTACAGTAAATGGTAAAAGGGGGTACAGTACAGTAAATGGTAAAAGGGGGTACAGTACAGTAAATGGTAAAAGGGGGTACTGTACAGTAAATGGTAAAAGGGGGTTCTGTACAGTAAATGGTAAAAGGGGGTTCTGTACAGTAAATGGTAAAAGGGGGTACAGTACAGTAAATGGTAAAAGGGGGTACTGTACAGTAAATGGTAAAAGGGGTTCTGTACAGTAAATGGTAAAAGGGGTGATGTACAGTAAATGGTCAAATGGGGTACTTTACAGTAAATGGTAAAAGGGGGTACAGTACAGTAAATGGTAAAAGGGGGTGATGTACAGTAAATGGTCAAATGGGGTACTTTACAGTAAATGGTAAAAGGGGGTACAGTACAGTAAATGGTAAAAGGGGGTGATGTACAGTAAATGGTAAAATGGGGTACTTTACAGTAAATGGTAAAAGGGGGTACAGTACAGTAAATGGTAAAAGGGGGTACAGTACAGTAAATGGTAAAATGGGGTAATGTACAGTAAATTGCAAAAGGGGGTACTGTATAGTCAGTGGTAAAGGAAGAGTTGAGGTAGGAGGTAGGCTATAATCTAAGACAGGGATGGGCAAATCTTTGGCTCAAGGCCCACATTGTGACTTAGAAATTCAACGGAGGGCCGCACATACTATTGGGGAGCATTTTGTTTGTCAAAAACAATTTGCAGACCAGAAAAAGAGCAGTTATTTGAAAAGATATAGGTCCATTATAATTCCTACATGCTTTCGATCCGGCCCATAGGCTGTAGTTTGCCCACCCTTGACTGAAGATGATGAAATAACATTTTAGAAACAGTCTCGCCGTTCGTTCTCTCTTCTCTCCCTTGTAGTTGAGTGGTGCTCAGATGTGAATCAGAGAGGAGACATGAGACAGGTGTCACCTCCTATACCGCACAACACAAAGAAAATAAACACAGCAAACTATGACACAATTTTGCATCAACGACAAGACAGACAGACAGAATCCAAAATCTGCTTGCTGCAAGTTGAATGGACCGGGGGGCCACTCAACTAAACTTGCAGATGTTTATTTTAGATTCTAGAACTTGGCTGGATAGCGCAATCAGAACATGATGGAACAAAGACAGTACTGTCTCTGTTCTTTTTGTTCTTGTAGTTCACAAAGCCTTCGGCCGGGGTCTTCTCTGGCGCCCCGGACGAGTGATGCTTATACTGCTGTGATGCAGTCAAGACGATGTAATTGTATCAAATATAGAAAACTACAAGACAGACAGGATACCGGGGGGTCGCACATCCATGCATGACTCCAACCCTCGCTCCAACGCTTTGCACAGAACCCCGGCGCTAGCTTAGTTAATTGTTCTGATCATGAAAAAAGAAATACCTTTCAAGAAGCTTTCTGTTTCAACCCGCCCTGATTAAAGAACGCATGATACTTCAGTGACAAGGGTGTATTATTAATTCATTGCAAACAGTGGAATTTGGGGTGTGTTACTTTGAAAAATTGTTCAAAACTGGCGGCCTGGTAATAAAAAGCACTGAGAGAAATTCCAACTCATTAACTTTTAATGGCAAAATTCTCTTTCATATGAAATACCCAATATAGGCTGTCAGAATCAATCAGGTGTCCAGAAGAAGGAGGATGGCACGTTGGTAAAGGGATGGGGAACATGTCATTTGTGGCTCTCGGGATGTTTCTTCTTGTCTGTCATGTTGCCAACGTTGCCGACGTTAAGTGGAGAGACACCAGCTTGGAGCATGTGACAACACCCGTTCCCTTCCCAAAGTGCTATGAGGAGCACAGGAAGAAGAGAAGAAAGGAACTAAACCTTGCTCCTGGCTGCCATGGAGGCTTTGCCCTGACAGAAGTCGAAGGAAGCGAAAGGTTGTGTTATCTTGTAGCGAGGGAGAGAGCGAGCGAGAGGTGTTCAAAGATAAGGCTTCTTATCTGGCTTCCTGGTTTCTTGGGGACGAAGGGGGAAAAAAGACATCTCCTCTCCTCTCTCATAATTTTATAATTGTC
Source organism: Oncorhynchus tshawytscha (assembly GCF_018296145.1). NCBI lineage: Eukaryota > Metazoa > Chordata > Actinopteri > Salmoniformes > Salmonidae > Oncorhynchus > Oncorhynchus tshawytscha. Next base: position 1,161,552 of record NC_056439.1, read on the forward strand.
TAGCCCTGTCCCTGAGTTCCCTAGTTTTCTGAGCCAATACCCCAGCCTGAGTCTAACACCTTGAACTTCCAACTATTTGAAAGCGTACGGTTGGCCTGTGTGGAGGAAGGGGGGGGGGAGGGACGGTCGTGAAGGATGGCACTACGATTTCCCATGATGACCCAGGCCCGCAGCAGAGGCATAGTGGTGTAGACTTGACTACTACTTAACAAGAATGGGAGGGGGCTCAGAAAAGTGCAGACAGACTGCGATGTTGAACTATCACTCCCCGCCATGCAATGTTGATAAGAGACAGCATCAAAGAAGCCCAAAGGATTCTGGTCACTAGTGAAATGAAAAATATGTATATATAAAATCACAATTTACAAAAATCACAAGTTACTTTTATTTTTAGTTCTTCCACTAAAAGGTTGGAGTCAAACTTAACTTGGACTGCCTCACACTCAAAGAAAGTGGGCACTTTGAGGTTGTGATAGCAAGTAGTCCAATACAAGCCAAGTCTGTTGCCAGTTTAAAGCAATGTGACTGAGACGTTGCATACGGAGGGATGATGGATATGACTGTATGAAATAACACTCACCTCTAGTTCAGCTTTATACCGCTGGTACCACCAATGGGCTGGAGAGACAGAGAAACCTGCAAAGAAAAAAACTGTCTAACTGTTATTTTTGTCTTGCTCCACAAACCTGGTAAACAGTTTAACTGAACAGGGCCTTTAGTTTCTGCATCAGATGTATAGTAAACAGGCCCGGTACAGAATGTGTGATTGTATCGCAACTTCCACATGCACTCAGCTGCCACCTGAGAGTTCTTGTGGAGTCCTGCCCCAGATACAGAGAGGCTGTGTTTAACATAATGTCACACACTGTGTGTGTGTGTGTGTGTGTCTCTCTCTCTCTGTGTGTGTGTGTGTGCATGTGTGTACAGACAAAATCAGACATACAGATTATTAACTAACAGATGCCCACTCATTGAACCCAACATGGCTGACCATTCATTGAACCCAACATGGCTGACCATTCATTGAGAATGGCTGACAACACGAGTGAACACTGAAAACTCTGGGCGCTTGACCTCCATGGTCATTCCTGCTAGCTAACGCCTCCACCAACAGGCTAATGTTAGTACCCTCCGGAGGTTTCAAGGTCCCATTACTACTCTACAACATTTTCTGCTCAACTGTAATGATCCTACAGTATGTCTGGTTGAACTGTGTAGTAATAATATCCTTATACTGGGCTTTCAAAGAGGAAGGAGAGAATGGGAAATCAAGAGGTCATTTCCAGAAAATGCTGACCTCTGTGCCACAGAAAGTAAGTGAGAGAACTGTTAACGACTCTCTGGCCTCTCTCTCCAATGTTCCGACCTTAACCTTTGACCTTTCCTCACTATTTACCCACTGCTTCTTGTGATCCCCTAACCCCCACCCCCCACCCCCCACCCCCTGGCTCCTCCCACCACTCTCTTCTACACTACATAACCACCAATCTGTGGTGCAGAAATGAAAGGAAAATGAAGAAGGAAAGAAGCGCATTTCGTTTTGCAGCCAGGCACTCTGGTTTGGCAAAGGACTGAGTGATTGCACTGCTGGAGGATGGAAAGAGAGGACAGGCTGGCGTAGCTGGGTGTGTATAGCTGCAGGGATAGAGGGGGTCTCAGTGGCTTGGCTCGGCTAGCTGTCGAGACAGTTATCGACTAAACAGTTGAACAGACAACTGAACAACTGAACAGACAACTGACGGAACAGTTGTCACCGTTCCATCAAGACGCCGGTGCACTGATACATCTGTCCCCTCCCACCTTGCCATTAACACAGAGTGGGCGGCGGCCAGGGGAATAGACCCGCAGATGATTTAGTTTAGTGGTTTAGTGATGAGCCACTGATGGCTGTCACTGTCATACTGGAACAGTGTGTCTTCTATGACAGAAAGGCCACTCAGGGCCCCATTCAGACTGGCTTTAAGCGCTCAAGTCAAAGATACACACACACACATTCAATCTCTGGTGTTCAGACCTCGGATACACCGCGTGGTTATGTGTGTGTGTGTGTGTGTGTGACAGGGTGAGTGTTTGACTTCCTGCTGCCTTGTTAAGCAGATGATTTGGATGTCAGAATATGAGCTGACAGGTGTGGAGGTAATGTCTTCGTTTGGTTTTATGTTGGCGTTTCTGTTGTATTGTCTGGATCATTTCACAGAGAATAAAGAGTGCTGTGATGGTCACAGAAATATATACAGCTACAAGATAGAGGATTCACCCTAAAGCAGTTAGCCTACCCATCCTATACACACACACACACACACACACACGTTGGTTTTACTATCCAAGTGGGGACCAAAACATTTATTCCCATTCACAATCCTATTTTCCCTAACCCTTAACCTAACCTTAACCTCAAACTCCTGACTCTAAAACTAAACTTAACCCCTAATTCCTAACCCCTAACCCCTAATTTGAACCGTAATTGTAACCATAAAATATATTTCCTTGTGGAGACCTGCAAAATGTCCCCACTTGTCAGAATTGTCCTTATTTTACTATCTTTGTGAGGACAGTTGAATCCCAAAAGGACAGTACAGTTAGACTGCACGCACGCACACACACACACACACACACACACACACACACACACACACACACACACACACACACACACACACACACACACACACACACACACACACACACACAGCGAGTGCCTCCTCACAGCCCTCTCTACTTACGACAACTCCCCAGGGAATAACCGGCCTCATTAAGTGAGACAAAAACAATGACAGCGCCGAGCGTTGGCCGTGACTCCTTTGGCAACGGACAAAGCCTGACTGGGGTGGTGGGAAGGAGGTAATACGAAGGTGGGTTGTATCAAGAGTGCACGAGCAGGAGTCTGATGTGGTATCGTGCCTCGTGGGCAAGCATTATTCCAACTGTATATCATTAGCGATGCGGTGAGTTGTCTAATTAGCAATAGGGCAGAATAATGACTATAACTCCATTAATCACAAAGGTAATATATGTAAAAGCATGTATTTTTGGCCTTGGGAAAAGAATGCGAAGAGGTAGAGGGAAGGAATTTAGAAAAATATAAAATAACTATAACCCCTGTTTTAATATAAAAAAAATTAGAATCATTGCTTTTATTATTCATTTATACACATATACTTTTATTCAATTTACAGTGCTTGCTCTTTAGAGCATAAGTGTGTTGGATGTGAAGTATAATAGAAGGAGAAGACAAGGGCAAGCAGAAGAGCCCTCGTCTTTATTGTATGTACATTTGAGAACAAAGTGTTGTCTTACATATTGTAACGAATCCAGCATTGACAACGCTACAGTATAATTCATGAGAGCTAGATTAAGCCATAATAACGATTCTAGAGTGTTCTAGGTGTCGTGGTCCATTTTAAATGGATCTATAACTGACAGAGGGGATAGACTGACAGAGGAGATCAGCAGATCTGAGGAGCAGTGGGAGATCTGAGGAGCAGTACTGTGTACATCTGAGGAGCAGAGTGAGATCAGCAGATCTGAGGAGCAGTACTGTACATACAGTAGTGAGATCAGAGATCAGCAGATCTGAGGAGCAGTACTGTACATACAGTAGAGTGAGATCAGACAGGAGCAGTACTGTACATACAGTAGAGTGAGATCAGTACACAGATCTGAGTACTGTACATACAGTAGAGTGAGATCAGACGATCTGAGGAGCAGAGATCAGACAGATCTGAGGAGCAGTACTGTACATACTAGAGTGAGATCAGACGATCTGAGGAGCAGTACTGTACATACAGTAGAGTGAGATCAGATGATCTGAGGAGCAGTACTGTACATACAGTACAGTCTGAGGAGCAGACATACAGTGAGATCAGATGATCTGAGGAGCAGTACTGTACATACAGTAGAGTGAGATCAGACGATCTGAGACAGTACTCTGAGAGTGAGATCAGACGATCTGAGGAGCTGTGTACATACAGTAGAGTGAGATCAGACGATCTGAGGAGCAGCACTGTACATACAGTAGAGTGAGATCAGACAGATCTGAGGAGCAGTACTGTACATACAGTAGAGTGAGATCAGATGATCTGAGGAGCAGTACTGTACATACAGTAGAGTGAGATCAGACTGAGGAGCAGTACTGTACATCTGAGGAGATCAGTCTGACTGTACATACAGTAGAGTGAGATCAGATGATCTGAGGAGCAGCACTGTACATACAGTAGAGTGAGATCAGATGATCTGAGGAGCAGTACTGTACATACAGTAGAGTGAGATCAGATGATCTGAGGAGCAGTACTGTACATACAGTAGAGTGAGATCAGAGTATTACCACAGACCCATGATGAGATGATTCATAACATGTATTATGGAGTATTATGGAGAATACGAGCATAACAATACATCACATTAACGTACAGTAGACTGATTGCTGATGTACTAGTGTGCTGAGAGTTTTACATTGTCTAAAATAATACAACATTACCATAGATATTGCACGATTCTGGAGAAAAGAGAGGACAGAGTTGGTGTCACTACAATTCAATGGAAAATGGACAAGCGCGACTATTTGACTGAACTTAATGTAGCCTCCATGGTAGCTACACAGAAAAACAAATACCTGAAGTATCACTCAGAATAATGACTCATTTTTTGATGAGAAATAGTGCAGTCAGTAATATACCATTTTGCTTGGAAAATGTTTGTAAAGTGACAGCAAAGAAATGTAATAGGCTACTGGGGTAATGAGGAATGTACTGACAACGTCGTTAAAGAAAACCAAAATAAAACTGAACCGTGCATACAGTACACTGAACAGTACAGTGGAAATGCTCTAATACAACTGATTGCATATAGGTCATGAGTAGAGAGAGAGAGAGAGAGAGAGAGAGAGAGAGCGAAAAGAGACAGAGAAAAAGACAAAGAGAGAGAGAGAGGAAAGAGAGAGAGAGCAAGAGAGAGAGAGGAAAGGAGAGAGAGGTAAGAGAGAGAGAGGTAAGAGAGAGAGAGAGAGCAAGAGAGAGAGAGGAAAGGAGAGAGAGGTAAGAGAGAGAGAGGTAAGAGAGAGAGAGAGAGACAAGAGAGAGAGAGAAAGGAGAGAGAGTGTAAGAGAGAGAGAGAGAGTAGAGAGAGAGAGAGAGAAGAGAGAGAGAGAGAGAGAGAGAGAGAGAGAGAGAGAGAGAGCAAGAGAGAGAGAGGAAAGGAGAGAGAGGTAAGAGAGAGAGAGAGTAAGAGAGAGAGAGAGGTAGAGAGAGAGAGAGAGAAGAGAGAGAGAGAGAGAGAGAGAGAGCAGAGAGAGAGAAAGGAAGAGAGAGAGAGAAAGAGAGAGAGAGGTAGAGAGAGAGAGAGAAGAGAGAGAGAGAAGAGAGAGAGAGAGAAGAGAGAGAGAGAGAAGAGAGAGAGAGAAGAGAGAGCAGAGAGAGGAAAGGAGAGAGAGGTAAGAGAGAGAGAGGTAAGAGAGAGAGAGAGAGAGAGAGAGAGAGAGAGAGAGAGAGGAGAGAGAGAGAGAGAGAGAGAGAGGTAAGAGAGAGAGAGAGAGAGAGAGAGAGAGAGAGAGAGAGAGAGAGGTAAGAGAGAGAGAGAGAGAGAGAGAGAGAGAGAGAGAGAGAGAGAGCAAGAGAGAGCAAGAGAAAAGGAGAGAAGAGAGAGAGGTAAGAGAGAGAGAGAGAGAGAGAGAGAGAGAGAGAGAGAGAGAGAGAAAGGAGAGAGAGAGAGAGGAAAGGAGAGAGAGAGGAGAGAAAAAGAGGAGAGAAGGAGAGAGGAGAGAAGAGGGGGAGAGAGAGAGATACTAACAGCGCTGATACTCGTGTCTCCTCTAGAAATGTTTGAGAAAGCATTCAAGTGATCTGATTTTCTCACTTCCACAACACTCCGGCTGCCTACTGCTGAGTCTCAGCCTCTGTGCCTTTTTTCATACATTTGCACCTCTCAATCCATTGTGAGAGCACACTCGTCTCACCGTGACAGCGAATAGAGCTTTAAAATGCCTCCTAAGATATAAATAAACTTTTCTGAGCGGAAAACGGCAAATGCATTTATCCTTTAAAAAAAGAACGGGAAAAAAAGCTGCATCTCTGAAGACTGTCCAAGGCGCAAAAACAGAAATGTCATTAAATTCTCCTAAAAAATAGATCACTTTTCACTGAGCGAGAGGGAGATACACTTTGGCACACGGGAAGTCAAAGTCATTTAAAGTTTATTCATCTCAACAAAATTGTCACTGCCAAAAGTCACACGACATAAAATAATGTATCATTGTCTTTTTCTTTATAAAGTATAAATATAACCTTAACATTTGCATTTTAATGTCCCAATGTTCTTTTTAAGTGGGATAATGTATGACATCAAGTCCTGAAACACATGATTTGAACTTATATTCATGTAATTTAATACAAATACATAATAAAAACATTAGTATCCATTTATATATTATCAGGTGATACTGTAGTAATATTGATGACCGAAGGGCAAGTTGTCCACTCTCAAACTTGGCCTGGGATGAGAATGGAAAACCTTTTCACTCAACATTTTCAAGGCTGCCCACTCGGCAAAAAGCTTGGTTGAATCAACGTTGTTTCCATGTCATTCCAAACCCAAAACGTGATGATGCTGAATCAAAGTGAAAAACTGATTGATCTCATCAACAAAAGGGAACTATATTTTTTTCACACCCAATTTCGAACCTAAATCCAATGACAAGGTCAGCTTTCGGTTGTTGATTTCACGTTGAATTCACGTTAGTTGACAACTCAACCAAATGTAAATGAAAACTCGATGTTGAAAGGACGTCTGTGCCCACTGGGTGTGCTCTTCTCTTGTTCTCCCTTGTTAAAGTCCTATAAAGGCTTGAATGAAATGCTTAAACCCCACAGTTGGAATGATCAAGACAAAGAGAGGGACATAAAAAACATTATTAGTTGTGTTCCAAGTCACAGTGTCTGTCCCTAAAGTACAGAACCATTGATTTCTCTCTGGCTTCTACTCTGTCATATAATACTGCCTGGTTGTATAACTGGTGCTGCTGAGTAGAGAAATACAGTTCATATTCTATGTACTGTACAGTACCAGTCAAAGGTTCTAGAACACCTACTCATTCAAAGGTTTTTCTTTATTTTTTAAAACTATTTTCTACATTGTGGAATAAGTGTGAAGACATCAAAACTATGAAATAACACATATGGAATATATCATGTAGTAACCAAAATATATGTTATATTTGAGATTCTTCAAATAGCCACCCTTTGCCTTGATGACAACTTTGCACACTCTTGGCATTCTCTCAACCAGCTTCATGATGTCGTCACCTGGAATGCATTTCAATTAACAGGTGTGCCTTTTTAAAAGTTAATTTGTGGAATTTCTTTCCTTCTTAATGCATTTGAGCCAATCAGTTGTGTTGTGACAAGGTAGGGGAGGTATACAGAAGATGGTCTTAACCAAGTCCATATTATGGCAAGAACAGCTCAAATAAGCAAAGAGAAACAACATTACTTTGAGACATGGAGGGCAGTCAATGCGGAAAATTTCAAGAACTTTTAGAGTTTCTTCAAGTGTAGTCACAAAAACTATCAAGCGCTATGATGAAACTGGCTCTCATGAGGACCGCCACAGGAATGGAAGACCCAGAGTTACCTCTGTTTCAGAGGAAAAGGTCATTAGAGTTACTAGCCTCAGAAATTGCAGCTCAAATAAATGCTTCACAGAGTTAAAGTAACAGACACATCTCAACATCAACTGTTCAGAGGAGACTGCGTGAATCAGGCCTTCATGGTTGAGCTGCTGCAAAGGAACCACTACTAAAGGACACCAATAAGAATAAGAGATTTGCTTGGGCCAAGAAACACAAGCAATGGACATTAGACCGGTGGAAAGTTGTCCTTTGGTCTGGAGTCCAAATTGGAGATTTTTGGTTCCAACTGCCTTGTCTTTGTGAGACGTAGAGTAGGTGAACGGTTGATCTCCGCATGTGTATTTCCCACCATAAAGCATGGAGGAGGAGGTGTGATGGTGTGGGGGTGCTTTGCTGGGTACACTGTCTGTGATTTATTTAGAATTCAAGACACACTTAACCAGCATGGCTAACACAGTGTAGAAAATGTAGAATGTAGAAAATAGTACAAATAAAGAAAAACCCTTGAATGAGTAGGTGTTCTAAAACTTTGACCGGTAGTGTATATACAGTGCATTCGGAAAGTATTCAGACCCCTTTACTTTTTCCACCTTTTTTTGTTAGACTTATTCTAAAATATATGTATTTAAATGTCCCTCATCAATCTACACACACAATACCCCATAATGACAAAGCAAAAACAGGTTTTTATACATTTTTGAAAATGTTTTCAAAATATAAAAAAAAAATGTATTTTTTACATAAGTATTCAGACCCTTTGCTATGAGCTCAGGTGCATCCTGTTTCCATTGATCATGCTAGAGATGTTTCTACACCTGAATTGGAATCCACCTGTTGTAAATTCAATTGATTGCACATGATTTGGAAAGGCACACATCTGTCTATATAAGGTCCCACAGTTGACAGTGCATGTCAGTCCAAAAGCCAAGTCATGAGGGCTAAGGAATTGTTTGTAGAGCTCCACGACAGGATTGTGTTGAGGCACAGATCTGGGGAAGGGTACCAAAACGTTTCTGTAGCATTGAAGGTCCCCAAGAACACAGTGGCCTCCATCATTCTTAAATGGGAGAAGTTTGGAACCACCAAGAATCTTACTAGAGCTGGCTGCTGGCCAAACTGAGCAATCGGGGAAAAGGGCCTTGGTCAGGGAGGTGACCAACAACCCAATTATCACTCTGACAATCTTCAGAGTTCTTCTGTGGATATGGGAGAACTTTCCAGAAGGACAACCATCTCTGCAGCACTCCACCAATCAGACCTTCATGGTAGAGTGGCCAGGTGGAAGCCACTCCTCAGTAAAAGGCACGACAACCTGCTTGGATTTTGCCAAAAGGCACCTAAAGGACTCTCAGACTATGAGAAACAAGATTCTCTGGTCTGATGAAACCAAGATGGAACTCTTTGGTCTGAATGCCAAGGGACACATCTGGAGGAAACCTGGCACCATCCCTACGGTGAGGCATGTTGGTGGCATCATCAGGCTGTGAGGAAGTTTTTCAGTGGCAGTTCCTGGGAGACTAGTCAGGATCAAGGGAAAGATGAACTGAGCAAAGTACAGAGAGATCCTTGATGAAAACCTGCTCCAGAGCACTCAGGACCTCAGACTGGGGCGAAGGTTCCCCTTCCAACAGGACAACGACCCTAAGTGCACAGCCAAGACAACGCAGAAGTGGCTTCGGGACAAGTCTCTGAATGTCCTTGAGTGGCCCAGCCAGAGCCTGGACGATCAAACATCTCCGGAGAGACCTGAAAATAGCTGTGCAGCGACGCTCCCCATCCAACCGGACACAGCTTGAGATGATTTGCAGAGAATGATTTGCAGAAATTCCCCAAATACAGGTGTGCCAAGCTTGTAGTAACATACCCAAGAAGACTCGAGGCTGTAATCACTGCCAAAGGTGCTTACACAAAGTACTGAGTAAAGGGTCTGAATACTTACAGTACCAGTCAAAAGTTTGGACACACCTACTCATTCAAGGGTTTTTCTTTATTTGACTATTTTCTACATTGTAGAATAATAGTGAAGACATTACAACTATGAAATAACACATATAGAATCATATAGTAACTAAAAAAGTGTTAAAGAAATCAAAATATATTTTAGATTTTAGATTCTTTAAAGTAGCCACCCACTCTTGGCATTCTCTCAACCAGCTTCATGACGTAGTCACCTGGAATGCATTTCAATTAACAGGTGTGCCTTGTTAAAAGTTAAATAGTAGAATTGATTTCCTTCTTAATGTATTTGAGCCAATCAGTTGTGTTGTGTAGGTTTGGTATACAGAAAATAGCCCTATTTGGTAAAAGACCAAGTCCATATTATGGCAAGCACCGCTCAAATAAGCAAAGAGAAACGTCAGTCCATCATTACATGAAGACATGAAGACCAGTCAACACGGAAAACTAAAAAAAACGTTGAAAGTTTCAGTCGCAAAAACCATCGCGCTATGATGATACTGGCTCTCATGAGGACCGCCACAGGAAAGAAAGACCCAGAGTCACCTCTGCTGCAGATAATAAGTTCATTAGAGTTACCAGGCTCAAAAATCGACAACTAACTGCACCTCAGATTGCAGCCCAAATAAATGCAGTAACAGACACACCTCAACACCAACTGTTCAGAGGAGACTGCGTGAATCAGGCCTTCATGGTCGAATTGCTGAAAAGAAACCCCTACTGAAGGACACCAATAAGAAGGGACTTGCTTGGGCCAAGAAACATGGACATTATGCCAGAGGAAATCTGTTCTTTGGTCTGATGAGTCCAAATTTAACCTGACAGAGCTTGTGAGGATCTGCAGAGAAGAATGGGAGAAACTCCCCAAATACAGGTGTGCCAAGCTTGTAGCGTCATACCCAAGAAGACTCGAGGCTGTAGTCGCTGCCAAAGGTGCTTCAACAAAGTACTGAGTAAAGGGTCTGAATACTTATGTAAATGTGATATTTCAGGTTTTTATTTCTTCGAAATTTGCAAACATTTTTATAAACCTGTTTTTGCTTCGTCATTATTGTGTGTAGGTTGATGAGGGGAAAAAACGTTTCAATACATTTTGGAATAAGGCTGTAACGTAACAAAATGTGGGAAAAGTCAAGTGGTCGGAATACTTTCCGAATGCACTGTATATATACTGCATATACATATAGGCGTGTTTAAAAAAAGAACAATAATATGCTTCTTATTTATATCCGTGGTTTTCTGTGGTTTATTCAAATAAATGAAAATAAATGAATTGAAATGGAATCTTTTTCGCTTTTTGAGGATCAAAATGTCGGTGAAAAAAAAAAGGGCTGACATTTTCCCTACGACGAATAACTGATTTTCCGTGAACTGACATGCTGTCTAATACATCATTTGTTGCCACTCCCCAATGAACAAAGCGAGGAGTCACTGAGTGACTCCAGGAAGAAGACAAACACTTTAATCACCACAGAGAAGTTTCATGAACATTTCAGATGAAGATGCCGACATATTTCCATTATTAATCAACGTTGTCACTCCAGAGAAAGTATCCAACAATCTGAAACATCGAGTTAAGATCAGAGGCGAGTTCTTCTTCGTTGTAAAGACATTGGAATGAATTAAACAGAGGTCCAAAGTGATCGTCTGGGGAGTAAGACTCTACACACAGTGTCCCATCAAACAAGAGCTAAGACCAGCCACAAACAGACGAAAGAGAGAGAAGAGAGTGAGAGAGAGAGAGAAAGAAAGAGACACAATTTGACTTTGCCTATGCGCCTCACACTTTAACATGACATCTCTCCCCACAACTTAAAAGGAGTCATCCTTCCGCGTCTATTTCCCCATTCTATCTTATCAGTGGCATTTACCAGTCTAACGAAGCTAATGATAGTCAATATCAAAGTAGCACTATTGTCATGTAGCATTATAGCTTCCCCTGCCTCTCTCTCCTTCTCTCTCTCTATCTGGTTAGGTCTACCTTCCTCACTGATCAACCATTGTTTCCTCAGATGCTGAGTGAAGGAAAGACAACTATTTATGTATGAAAGGGAAGAGAAGAGAAGGGGGGCCTGTGCCAGACTTCTATTCTTGTCGGTAGATCATTCTTAAGTAGTTCCACCTCTCCTCTCCTCCCTCCCCCTCTCCTCTCCTCCCTCCCCCTCTCTCCTCTCCTCTCCTCCCCCTCCCTCCTCCTCCCTCCCCTCTCCTCCCTCCCCCTCTCTCCTCTCCTCCCTCCCCCTCTCCTCTCCTCCCTCCCCCTCTCTCCTCTCCTCTCCTCCCCCCTCTCCCTCCCTCTCCTCTCCTCCCTCCTCCTCCTCTCTCCTCTCTCTCTCCTCCCTCCCCCTCCCCCTCCTCCTCCTCCTCCTCCTCTCTCCTCTCCTCTCCTCCCTCCCCCTCCTCCCTCCCCTCCTCCTCCTCCTCCTCTCTCCCTCTCCTCCCTCCTCCCCCCTCCCCCTCCTCCTCCTCCTCCTCTCTCCTCTCCTCCCTCCCCCTCCCCCTCCTCCCTCCTCCTCCTCCTCTCCTCTCCTCTCCTCCCTCCCCCTCCCCTCTCCTCCCTCCCCCTCTCTCCTCTCCTCTCCTCCCCTCTCCTCTCCTCTCCTCCTCCTCTCCTCCTCCTCCTCCTCTCCTCCCCCTCCCCCCCCCTCCCCCCTCCTCCTCCCTCCTCCTCTCCTCTCCTCCCCTCCCTCTCCCCTCTCCTCCCTCCCCCTCTCCTCCTCTCCTCTCCTCCCCCTCCCCCTCCCCTCCTCCTCCTCCTCCTCTCTCTCTCCCCTCTCCTCCCTCCCCCCCTCCTCCCCTCCCTCCTCCTCCTCCTCTCTCCTCTCCTCTCCTCCCTCCCCCTCCCCTCTCCTCCTCCTCCTCCTCTCTCCTCCTCTCCTCCCTCCCCCCTCCCCCCTCCTCCCTCCTCCTCTCTCCTCTCTCTCCTCCCTCCCTCCCCCCCTCCCTCTCCTCCCTCCCCCTCTCTCCTCTCCTCTCCTCCCTCCCCTCCCTCTCCTCTCCTCCCTCCTCCTCCTCCTCTCTCCTCTCCTCCCTCCCCCCCTCTCCCTCCCCCCCCCTCCCCCTCCTCCTCCCCCCCCTCTCCTCCTCTCCTCCTCCTCCTCTCCTCTCCTCTCCTCCTCCTCCCCTCCTCCCCTCTCCCTCCTCTCCTCCCTCCTCCTCTCCCTCTCCTCCCTCCTCCCTCCCCTCCCTCCCCCTCCCCCTCCTCCTCCTCCTCCTCTCCTCCCTCCTCCTCTCTCTCTCCTCTCCTCCCTCCCTCTCATCCTGCCTCCTTCAGTTTTTTCCCTCTCTTCTTCTTTTTGTGTTTAACTGTCTCTCCCTTCTCATGTGGACAGTGTTGTGTGGGAACAGACAGTGGAACAACCCATCCAGGGGACACATGACAATGCTCGTTAGGGAAGACATAGCAGGGCTGTCCCTTCAGCCAGCATCAATATTACATTGATAAGGGGTTTGCTGTGAACAAAGTAGTATCTTCTGTGTATCGAGAGCATGGGTCGTTTTGGTTACTACTAACTTGGACGCTTGGCGCAAAGCCCGAAAACAAACTGTCTTTCACTTCTTCTGTATATAACTTCTACTCCTTCTGTATATAACTTCCACTCCTTCTGTATATAACTTCCACTCCTTCTGTATATAACTTCCACTCCTTCTGTATATAACTTCTACTCCTTCTGTATATAACTTCCGATAAACTAGGAGTGGTGGGTGGAATCAGACGCAGATAGCAGGGTTCCAGTCCTTCTGTCAAATATATTCCACCAGCTTCAAAACGGTCACTTCTGTAACAACACAGGGCTTCTGTATATAACTTCCAAACTTCTGGACAAAAATAGTCCTTCTGATATAAAGACACGAACAAATAACAAACCAGAATCATATAAAAACAAGCCCTTCTGTATAAATACCAGGCCTTCTGGCCTTAAATACCCTGTATAAACAAACCTAATTCTGTAAAACAGGTGTTCTGTATATACCCAATAACCAAAACAAACCTTCTGAAAGGGAATCGATGGCAGCTATATAGGCCAGCCACTCCTTCTGTATATAACACCCTTCTGTATAGGAAGAGGCACCATCTTCCACTCCTTCTGTATATAACTTCCACTCCTTCTGTATATAACTTCCACTCCTTCTGTATATAACTTCCACTCCTTCTGTATATAACTTCTACTCCTTCTGTATATAACGTTACGATAAACTAGGAGTGGTGGGTGGAATCAGACGCAGAGAGCAGGGTTCAGTCGTTTGTCAAATTTATTCACCAGCGCAACAAAAACGGTCACCCCAACACACAGGGCGTATACAAGTTGCCAGTCCAAACAACAGGACAAAAATAGTCCGGAGAATAAAGACACGAACAAATAACACCATCAAACACAGACTAACAAGAAACAAGCCCGCACAAATACCCAGCAGGCCTAGTGGCCTTAAATACCCTACAAACAAACCCTAATACAAAACAGGTGTACCCAATTACCCAATAACCAAAACAAACGGAAAGGGAATCGATGGCAGCTAATAGGCCGGCGACGACGACCGCAGAGCACCGCCCGAATAGGAAGAGGCACCATCTTCGGCGAGGTTCGTGACACTTCTGTTTATAACTTCCACTCCTTCTGTATATACCTTCCACTCCTTCTGTATATAACTTCCAAAACATCTAAATGTGTATGTTTTTGCACGTGTGCTCAGAAGTTATAGACGCAATGGTAAACATGCAGCATGGTGGGCCAGTAACCTAAAGGTCGCTGGATCAAATCCCCGAGCCAACACCGGTGAAAAATCTGCGATGTGCCTTTGTGCAATTGATCCTGGAATTCGCTCTGGATAAGAGCGTCTGCTAAATGACAAAATTGTCAAATGTAATCTCAGTGTAAATATCACCAGGGTCAAAGGCCAAGTCCTTAAACATGTCACATGTACACATATTGTACTGAATAATGTGAAGTGAATCATACTACAACTGGAAATTACTCTGTAATTACACCCTATAAGCTACAAAGGAGCCTACACATAATCATTTCAAAGCCACATATTCTTATAATTTAGGTTCAAACACTACCAATCACCTGTTGGGGACATGCTGTGGGTCATTACTGTCATATAATGGCAGTGGTGGAAAAAGTAACAAATTGTCATACTTGAGTAAAACTAAAGATACCTTTTATAGATAATGAATAAAATACTACTTGAGTAAAAGTCTAAAAGTATTTGGTTTTAAATATACTTAAGAATCAAAAGTAAATGTAATTGCAAAAATATACTTAAGTAAAAGTAAAAGTATAAATAATTTCAAATGTCTTATATTAAGCAAGCCAGATGGCACACTTTCTTGTTTTTTTTCTTTACTGATAGCCAGGGGCACACTCCAACACTCACATCATTTACAAACAAAACATTTGTGTTTAGTGAGTCCGCCAGTCCAGAGGAAGTAGGGATGACCAGGGATGTTCTCTTGATAAGTGTTCGAATTGGACCATTTTCTGTCCTGCTAAGCATTCAAAGTGAAGGAAAATGAAAGAAATGTATGGAGTAAAAAGTACATTATTTTCTTTAGGAATGTAGTGAAGTTAAAATAAAAGTTGTAAAAAAAAATATAAATAGTAAAGTACAGATACCCCAGAAAACTACTTCAGTAGTACTTGAAAGTATTTTTTACTTAAGTACTTTACACCATTGGTCTCTTTCTAAGAGGTGAAGGTAAAAAAGAAGTCTCATATAAACACCTCTGAATATCATCCTACTCGCCATTCTCACTGCTGCCACAAGATGGCGCTTTAGTCCTTCTTGTTTGACTGGGGCATCTCCACACACAGACGCAGGAACACTCACAAGTGCAAATTCACATACACACTCACATAGACATTCACACCGTGTGCGCATGAACTGAACCGGCCAATAAGTCAATGTTGTTTTCAATACCATGAGATTTATCTGAAAGGTCCAATTCATATTCAATAGACATGTACTGTATGTGTCTGAAGAACACGGCAGGGGGTGAGGCAGATGTAACATACTTGAACTACAGTAAAAACACACATCACTTTAAGATGTGTTTTTAAAAAACTTTTATAAACTAATGTGGAGTAGTGTTTTAAGGTTCAATTAATTTAGCAGGTGATTTGATTATTTGATGGATATTTACCGTTATAAAACAGAAGTGATTTAAAGATAGCAATAAGCAAAGTGACCAGAACCATGATCCACATAATACTATTTTCTACATTTCTATTTCCTGGAGAAAAGCAATGAGCATCTCAATGATAATGTAATGCTCTCTTTCTTTCTCTCTCTCTTCCTTTCTCTTTCTGTCTCTGTCTCTCTCTCATTCTTTCACACACACGCACTTTCCCTGATAGGCGCATTACACTACAGTACACTGGGGGAATGCTCTCTCTCTCCTCTGTGAGAGCACTTCACAGCCTAGTGAAGCTGTTGGGTTCAAAGAAACAATATTAGATCGATATGCACGCTGCTGTTCTCTGTCTCCGAGGTGTGGTGTGTTTGTGTGTGTGTGTATGCGTGCTGCCCGTACTCTACGTGTTTGTGTGTGTGTGTGTGTGTCGATAACTCAGGGCAGAGGTCTACAGTAGCATTTCTCTATCTCTAACACCATATAGGCCTCATTACTGAGCGCGTCACAGGGGGCTCATATCAGAAACAATAAGAGGGGGAGTGGAGAGAGGAGAAGGCAGGCTAGCAGGGTAAGCACTATGGGGATGTTCATCAAGCCAAGGTCTATCCTTCTCAATGCGGGGAGGAGAGAGGAGGACAAGGTAGGCTAGCAGGGTTAACACTATGGGGATGTTCATCAAGCCAAGGTCTATCCTTCTCAATGCGGGGAGGAGAGAGGAGGACAAGGTAGGCTAGCAGGGTTAACACTATGGGGAGGGTGATGGGTCATCTTTATCAGCTAACACACACACACACACCAATACATGCAGGGGCACTTAAACAAACTGACACACAGACAATAACACACACACACACCCTGGAGATGGTCTAGGTCCAGAGGCATAGCAAACACACACACATATCAGCTAACACATACACACACACCTCCTAGAGAAGTTAGGGGTCAAAATGTCACAGCACACTTCCACACGTAAAACAAACACAGTCTCAAAGAGCATGCCACCGCACAAAAATGCACTTTAAACATGGGAGACAAACAGACTGACAGACTGACTGACAGACAGGTAGATAGATCTATGGAGAGAGATAGATCTAGAGAGAGAGAGAAAGAGATAGAGGGATAAAGAGATAGATCGATAGATATATCGAGGGAGAGAGCCCGGACCTGAACCTGATCGAACATCTCTGGAGAGACCTGAAAATAGCTGTGCAGGGACGCTCCCCATCCAACCAGACAGAGCTTGAGAGGATCTGCAAAGAAGAATGGGAGAAACTCCCCAAATACAGGTGTGCCAAACATGTAGCGTCATACACAAGAAGACTCGAGGCTGTAATCGCTGCCAAAGGTGCTTCAACAAAGTACTGAGTAAAGGGTATGAATACTTATGTAAATGTGGTATTTCAGTTTCTAAAAACCTGTTTTTGGTTTGACATTATTCCATTTTAGAATAAGGCTGTAAAACGTAACAAAATATGGAAAAAGTCAAGGGATCTGAATACTTTTCCAAATGCGCTGTGTGTGTATGTTTGAGGTTGTGGACAGGTGTCTTTTATACTGATAACAAGTTAAAACAGGTGCCATTAATACAGGTAACGAGTGGAGGACAGAAATCTTGCTTGTTTGTAGGTGACCAAATACTTATTTTCCACCATAATTTGCAAATAAATTCATAAAAAATCCTACATTGTGATTTTCTGGATTTTTTTCACATTTTGTCTGTCATAGTTGAAGTGTACCTATGATGAAAATTACAGGCCTCTCTCATCTTTTTAAGTGGGAGAACTTGCACAATTGGTGGCTGACTAAATACTTTTTCCCCCCACTGTATATATATAAATCTATATGTATACATATCCTATTATCTTAAGAACATAATGTTTATTGCATGAAAATAGTGTTTTCTTCTTGAATTATGATGAAACACTATTTTAATGCTATAAACATTATGTTCTTAAACAAAGTACTGAGTAACGGGTCTGAGTACTAAAAACCTGTTTTTTCTTAGTCATTATGGGGTAGTGTGTGTAGACTGATGAAGGAAAAAAATAAGGTTGTAACGTAACAAAATGTGGAAGAAGTCAAAGGGTCTGAGTACTTTCCGAATGCACTGTAAATACTGAGACAGACTGAGAATTAGACAGATGGAGATATAGACAGAAGGAAAGAGAGAGCAGTGAGCTGTGCTGAGTCCCAGTCCTAACTTACTGTCTGGAATATCAACCCTCTATGGAGAAATACCCATCCCAGTCCTTCACGCTCTCCTGCCCACCCCGACAGCCACCCTGGGAGCAGTGTCCTTCATGGGACCTCCACCCTTCTGGTCCTCCCCCCTGCCTTCCTGCTCCTCCCTCCTGCCTTTCAGTTCAACCCCTGCCTCCCTGGTACTCTCTGGTTCTCCATACAGACCTCCAGGCCCCCCCTCACTCACAGGAGGGGACAGTTACTGCTAATTGATGATCAGGGGCAGCTGTCCTGCAGGGTGGTGGCCTCTGACGGCGAAGGCCAAGGTGTTATATAAAAGGTACATGGTGGGGACCGCTAACAGTGGCTGACGGCTAGGCTACTACCTGTATGAGAAGTATGTCTCTCAGAAAACTAACGCCATTGTCTTCCTTACTGGTGCACTGACTTTGCTGACAGCAACTTTATTGAGGACAAATGCACTTACTATGACTGAGATATGTGGTTCTCTCACCTAGCTAGAACGCACTTAGAAAGCACAAACTTTAATGTCGTTCTGGATTACTAAAATGGAAAATGGAAATGTAAGAAGGCATTTCAAATTCACATATGGATTCTTGTTGCTTTATCTGGGTTCCAGGACTCTGACTGCCCCCTTGCGACACTCTAGCAGGGTGAAGTTTGGTTCAAAGACTTGAGTATAATCCAGTCAGACAACAAGATAATACAAAGCACTGAGATGTATTCATATTTACTTGCACCGGACACAAGTGATTCTGCTGTGGGTCTCTCTCATATTCCAACCTTTTTACCTTCGCCGCAACTAACCCAGGTAGGATAAACGTCAACAGAATACAGAGGGACAGCAGTGAGAGATAAAAACTCTCCTGTGTCCGCAATTCAAATGAATAAATATCTGTGTTGCTGCTCTACAAGCACAGGCGAAAGCTCTGGGAGCCGTGTTGACTCAACAGTTGTGTGTGTGTGTGTGTGTGTGTGTGTGTGTGTGTGTGTGTGTTTCCATCTCTAACAGACTGAGATACAGAGAAGTCGGGCATATCAAGCCAGGCGGGGAGCCACCATGGAGGGGAAAGCTAATTACAACAATAATGGAGCCTGATAGCCAGGGCCTCACAGGCCAAGTCCCTGGGAATACCTCTCTGTTCTGTATGCTAGCGTAGCATCACTGCTGCCTTCCTGTTGTTAGCAATTAGAGGCTGGAGGATGCCCACCAAGGGCCTCCTGACTTGGGCATTGCACATACTGTAAGAGCCCAGGCCTGGGCGTAGCGAGTTAGCATAATTAACATTGTTAGCGTAGCTAGCATGAACATGGCCTGAGACTGTTGGGAGCTTGGCAGGGTCAGGTCAGGATGCCGGTGTTAGCTGTGGGGTGGCTAGCTAGCATAGCGTAGCATGGGAGCTAAGTGTCCTGATGAGCGCTCATTAATAATGCAGCGGGTGAGGCTAACGGAGCACGAGATTGTCAGTGACTGATGAGTGACTCATATAACTGAGAAACCCTATAACTGTCTCAACCCTTGAGATCCTCGATATTTGCCCATGGGTCAGTGTTAAGACATAGGTCATATCTTTTCAAGCAGATTGTTTAAGATATACAATGTTTGGTGCTTTTACCAGTGATGGTGTTAAAGGGACTGAATGATTCATCTTGGAAACACACCTGACTGCCACACCATGAAACCCACATTATAGAAGTCAAAGTAAAGACATGATCATACCTTTCTTCCATCTGATATTTGATTAACCTAAAGTGGTGGTATCCCACTATACCTGTAGTATAGTGATGGTGTTCAACTTTGAGATAAGCTTGTCCTATTGGGTGGCAGGTGTCATTGCAGAGCTATGGTTAACCCTTTCATGGTCGTGAAGGCTATGCAGTGGGGATGGAAGGGCTGCGGAGAGCTGCAGGCTACGACGATTGTGTTTTCACACGTGTCAGATCTGCGGTGAGTGGTAGAGTGCTAGGGGTCAGGGGTCAAAACCATTACTGTTGGCTGATGGGGGATATTCACTGGCCCAGGGTGACTCGCCATGTGTTGCTATGGGAACAGGAGTTCGCTTAAGGGGGTGAACTATCAACCTCTGTGAACTTTACTTAAGACAAAAGAGGGGTTAGTCGTATATTACAGAAGTCCATTTTGAACCACAATTTCAATATGAAAAGAAACGTGATTGTGGATTGTTCTGTCAAAAATAAATAGCTTTGACGTAATGCCTTGATACAGTGTTGCCATACACTTGTTGGATCTTTATTTAATCACTCTTTTGTTGCTGCACCGCAGCAAACGTAGATGATCTTTGTGATTGACCTAAATTTACTGAAAACCCACACTAACACACGGTCATATTAACAATATTGCACTTTTCATGTAGCCTAATTTTGGCCCGCTAATAGCCTAACCACCGATCAAGAAACATTATGGACTAAATGTTCAAATCCTGTTGCTGCAGGATTATTTTTCTGCAGCAATACTGGTCAAATTAAGATCCTACACCTGTATACTACTGAAACTAAACTGAACAAAAATTTTAACACAACATGTAAAGTTTTGCTCCCATGTTTTATGAACTGAAATAAAAAATCCCTGAAATTTGGTGCACGAATTTGTTTACATCCCTGTTAGTGAGCATTTCTCCTTTGCCACGATAATCCATCCACCTGACAGGTGTGGCATATCAAGAAGCTGATTAAACAGCATGATCATTACTCAGGTGCACCTTGTGCTGGGGGCAATAAAAGGCCACTTTAAATGTGCAATTTTGTCACACAACACAGATGTCTCCCGTTTTGAGGGAGGATGCAACTGGCATGCTGACTGCAAGAATGTCCACCAGAGCTGTTGCCAGAGAATCTAATGTTCATTTGTCTACCATAAGCAACCTCCAACTTTGTTTCAGAGAATTTGGCAGTACATCCAACCGGCCTCACAATCCTGCAGACCACATGTAATCACGCCAGCTCAGGACCACCGCCTCTGGCTTCTTCACCTGCAGGATCGTCTGAGTCGGGGTGGGGGGGTGGGGGCGGGGAGTCATTCTGATTGGCTGGGCCTGGCTCTACAGTGGATGGGCTTGGCTGCCAAGTGGGTGGGCCTATACCCTCCCAGGCGCACCCATGGCTGAGCCCCTGCCCAGTCATGTGAATTCCATAGATTAGGGCCTAATGAATCTATTGCAATTGACTGATTTCTTTATTTGAACTGTAACTCAGTAAAATCTTCGAAAATGTTGCATGCTGCGTTTATATTTTTGTTCAATATATAACCAACTTGTTATAAACAAATACTATAAATACTATAAAATTAACATTCATTAAATGAACTTCAGTTACCAATCATGCTACTGTATCCTACAATCAGACACTCCAACACCCAACTGAAGCCAACCTGACACTTGAAGTGCTAACAAGCTCCACACTGTAGACAGGAAGAATAACATGAATAAACACACACAGCAGGAACACACACACACGCACACACACACACGCACACGCACACACACACGCGCACACACACACACGCACACACACACACACGCACACACGCGCACACACGCACACACACGCACACACGCACACACACACACACACACACGCGCACACACGCACACACGCACACACGCACACACACGCACACACGCACACACGCACACACACACACACGCGCACACACACGCACACACACACACACGGTGTGTCAGTAGTCCAAGCGAGACCCATGCATCTGAAACTCAGAGTGAATCCATATTACATGTGTTGTGTGCCGTCTGTCTGGGCACTGGGTCATCAATTATGAATAGAAATATACAGCTCTTCAGCCCAGGCCTCTGTGTCTGTGTCTCTGGCTTGTAACAGATTTCTTAAAAGGGGACAGAGACACTGGTTTGTCATTCAGATGCCTAGCCAGGAGGATATGAGAGCCACTGTCGTTGATCTCTCGCAAGGTGTTCCTCTTTGTTTTGGTCCTTTGTCTCGTTTGTGATTTCAAGCAGAGGTGGAGTGAGTTGTGTTATGTCTGCTGTTAAAGTCGGACAAAACCGATTAACACTGGACACATACAGGACAGCAGCCCTGTGGACTTAAATCTTTGCCAAGAAAATGTCACTAGGGCGCATCCAGCCAGGATACTAAATGTACATCCAGCCAGGATACTAAAGGTACATCCAGCCAGGATACTAAATGTACATCCAGCCAGGATACTAAAGGTACATCCAGCCAGGATACTAAAGGACCATCCAGCCAGGATACTAAAGGTACATCCAGCCAGGATACTAAAGGTACATCCAGCCAGGATACTAAAGGTACATCCAGCCAGGATACTAAAGGTACATCCAGACAGGATACTAAAGGTACATCCAGACAGGATACTAAAGGTACATCCAGCCAGGATACTAAAGGTACATCCAGCCAGGATACTAAAGGTACATCCAGCCAGGATACTAAAGGTACATCCAGCCAGGATACTAAAGGTACATCCAGCCAGGATACTAAAGGTACATCCAGCCAGGATACTAAAGGTACATCCAGCCAGGATAATAAATGTTCAGCAAAGACCTGGGTCCAATCAACCTACCATTATGTCACATCAACTACAACAGCAAGATCAGGGATCATTTGAACCTGTGTACCGTTACCTTGAATAACCTGACAACAATGTCCTCTATCACCATTGAACCGCAGGAGGCAAATAGCATAAACAAGATAACATCATGTAAACACAATTAAAAGAGGTTGTTTCATTAATTCTGACTAAAATGAAACCCATCTTACAGAATAAACAAAACACAACACAACACTGTGATCTAGGCCTAATATAGAACACCATGATACAACACAAGCAACGTATTTACAGAGCAAAATACACCTCGGAAAACAAATTAGCAAATTCCTCTCGTTTGTTGTCAAAGCCCCAGTGTACTGTACCTGCCCTCTAGAGACGGAACAAACAACGGCTAAGATGTTTTAAAGGTGTTGACTCTCTAAGATACCTGCTGCTGGTGAATACCAATAGGGTACCCCAAAGTGACAGTATGGAAATGAAGGGGGGAAAACAAGGTGTGTGTGTGTGTATGTGTGCATATGTGTGTGTGTGTGTGAGAGAGAAACACTAGTTGCTACCTCTCTAGGATTTCCTCAAGGGCAAAGTATGTGGACACCCTTTCAAATTCTGGGATTATTTCAGCCACACCCGTTGCTGACAGGTGTATAAAATCGAGCACACAGCCATGCAATCTCCATAGGGAACATTGGCAGTAGAATGGCCTTAACAAAGAGCTCAGGTACTTTCAACGTGGCACCGTCATAGGATGCCACCTTTCCAACAAGTCAGTTTGTCAAATTTCTGCCCTGCTAGAGCTGTCCCGGTCAACTGTAAGTGCTGTTATTGTAAAGTGGAAAAGTGTAGGAGCAACAACGGCTCAGCCGGGAAGTGGTAAACCACACAAGCTCACAGAACGGGACCCCCGAGTGCTGAAGCGCGTAGCACGTAGAAATCATCTGTCCTCGGTTGCAACACTCACTACCAACATCAGCACAAGAACTGTTTGTTGGGAGCTTCATGAAATGGGCTTCCATGGGAAACAGCCGGACACAAGCCTAAGATCACCATGCGCAATGCCAAGGTTTGGCTGGAGTGGTGTAAAGCTTGCCGGGCATTGGAGCAGTGGAAACTCTACCAGCCCCAATGCATAGTGCCAACTGTTACGTTTGGTGGAGGAGGAATAATGGTCTGTGGCTGTTGTTCATGGTTTGGGCTAGGCCCCTTAGTTCCAGTGAATGGAAATCTTAATGCTACAGCATACAATGACATTCCAGATGATTCTGTGCTTCTAACTTTGTGGCAAAAGTTTGAGGAAGGCCTTTTCCTGCTTCAGCATGACAATGCCCCAATGCACAAAGCGAGGTCCATAGAGAAATGGTTTGTCGAGATCGATGTGGAAGAACTTGACTTGCCTGCACTTAGCTAAGGACCCTGGGACTAAACACCTCTCTCTGCAACTGAATCCTGGACTTCCTGATGGGTCGCCCCAAGGGGTAAGGCTAGGCAACAACTTGCCTGCCACGCTGATCCTCAACACAGGGGTGTGTACTTAGTCCCCTCCAGTACTCCCTGTTCACCCACGACTGCATGGCCAAACACGACTCCAACACCATCATTAAGTTTGCTGATGACACAACAGTGAGGCCTGATCACCGACAACAATGAGACAGCCTATAGGAAACCATCTCAATTCGGTTGAGGTTGGGTGATTGTGGAGGCCAGGTCAAACTCGCCAAGCAGGCTGTCATGTGCCATTTACTGTGGAGTGTCTTCCGTCTTGCCACTCTACCATAAAAACCTGATTGCGGGAGTGCTGCAGAGATAGTTGTCTTTCTGGAAGGATCTCCCATCTCCACAGAGGAACTCTAGAGCTCTGTCAGAGTGACAATTGGGTTCTTGGTCACCTCCCTGACCAAGGCCCTTCTCCTCCGATTGCTCAGTTTGGCCCGGGCGGCCAGCTCTAGGAAGAGTCTTGGTTGTTCTAAACTTGTTCCATTTAAGAATGATGGAGGCCACTGTCTTCTTGGGGACCTTCAATGATACAGAAACGTTTTGGTACCCTTCCCCAGATCTGTGCCTCGAAACAATCCTGTCTCAGAGCTCTACAGACACTTCCTTCAACCTCATGGTTGGGTTTTTTCTCTGACATGCACTGTCAACTGTGGGACCTTATATTGTGTGTGCCTTTCCTACTAATGTCCAATAAATTGAATATACAACAGGTGGACTCTAATCAAGTTGTAGAAACATCTCAAGGATGATCAATGGAACCAGGATGCACCTGAGCTGAATTTCAAGTCTCATAGCAAAGGGTCTGAATACTTATGTAAATAAGGTATTTAAGTTGATTTAATTTTATAAATGTGCAAAAATGTCTAAAAAACGTTTTTTGCTGTGTCATTATGGGGTACTGTGTGTAGATTGATTAAAAATATTAATTTAATCCATTTTAGAATAAGGCTGTAATGTAACAAAATTTGGAAAAAGTCAAGGGGTCTGAATACTTACCGAATGTACTGTAAATATATATATATATATATATATATATATATATATATATATATATATAGAGTATAATATGTACTGTATATTTATGTTGTATCAACTTTGGTCTCATTTTCTTCCATGTTAAAATAAAGGTAAAAAAGTCATAACAATTATTTATGGATTTCACATGACTGGGATAAAATGCAATTGTGTTCGTTGTCCGTAGATTATGCCTGCCCATGCCATAACCCCACCACCACGGGGCACTCTGTTCACTAACAGAGATGTAAACACATTTGTGCACAAAACTTGAGAGAAATACACTTTTTCTTCTCATGGAACATTTCTGGGATTTTTTTATTTCAGCTCATGAAAAATGAGACCAACACTTTACATATGGCGTCTCTCTCTCTCTCTCTCTCTCTCTCTCTCTCTCTCTCTCGGTGCATGCTGGGAGTTTTTGGAGTTTGAGTGTTTGGTGTGGAAAGCTCTATCCTAACTAACTTTCTTGATTTTTTTCTTTACATGTTATTTTCTATGGTGGAGGGTTAATGCAATATTTGTTTTTAGCGGTATCCAAAGTTTTTTTTTCAAAGTTAGGGTGGAAGAGGACAGAGTAACTTTCCTGGGGGTTGGAAGGTGTAGTGTGCGCAATGGCTTCTCAGCCTAGCGCGGAGGAGACGCTGTCGATACAGCATGGATTCAGGTGTGTTCCTGAGAACGGAGTTAAGGTGGAGGAGGTTCTGCTCGCGGTCGGTGAACAGGTAGGAGCTGAGTTTATACATTCTGCTTCTAGAATGAACAAAGCTGTGGTTGTGTTCATGAAAAGGGCTAATTTGGTCGGTAGGCTAATTGCTAGCGGAATATTTGTAAGGGATGTGTTGGTGTCAATTTCACCTCTCTCTACCCCTTCAACAAGAGTTGTAGTGGCAAATTTGCCTCCGTTTATTACGGATGATCAAATTAGGAAAGAGCTGAGTCGTTTTGGTAAGTTTGCTAGCGGTTTCCGTGTACTGTCAGCAGGTTTTCAGGCAGATGCCGTTAAGCACGTTGTTTCGTTCAGGAGGCAAGTGTTTATGTTTCTGAACAATAATGAGCAACAGCTAAATGTGCATTTTAAAGTGAGGCATGGGGAGGGGCTCTATGCAGGTTTTGCCAGCACAGATAGTCTACGGTGTTTTGAATGTGGGGATTTGGGGCACAAGAGTTTTGCGTGCCCACATAAAGGCCATAGACAAGGTGAGGGTGTAGGCGCAAGTGGGGGAAATCGAGGTCAAAATGCAGGGGGTAAGGAGATGCAGACAGCAGAGGCTGGGCCTAGTCAGTCTAGAGATGGTGGTGTAGATGAGGCTGGGCCTAGTCAGGCTAGAGATGGTAGGGTAGTGGAGGCTGGGTCTAGTCTGGCTAGAGATGGTGGAGAAGCAGAGGCTGGGTCTAGTCAGGTTAGAGATGGTGGGGTAGCTGAGGCTGGGCCTAGACATGCTATGGAGGGTGGTGCAGATGATGCTGGGCTGAGTCATGCTATGGAGAGTGGTGTAGCTGAGGCTGGCCCTAGTCATGCTATGGAGGGTGGTGTAGCTGAGGCTGGCCCTAGTCATGCTATGGAGGGTGGTGCAGATGATACTGCGTCTAGTCAGGTTATTCTAGTGGATGAGGAGAGTATAGTGGGGAAGTGTAAGAGATTAGGGGGAGGAGGAGGGTGTCAAGAGGAAAAGGAAAAGGGTGTGGACAAAGGCACCATGGAAATGTTGCCTGTTGCTGTGGGTGAGGCCCTAACCAGAGAGAAAGGGCAGGTGGTCAGGGTGGGAGATAGAGAGAAGAGGAGGAAAGTGAGTCTGAGGAAGAGGATGAGGAGTTATTTTTTTCAGACTCCTCTTCAATTGGCCCGGAGCTGACAGCCAGTCAAACAGAGGGGTCTAAGTACACGTTGAGAGAACTGACAAGGTTCCTGAATGAGACTAAGGGGAAAAAAGTTAATCTTGAGGCTTTTTTTCCTGATCCTAGAAAGTTTGTAAGATCAGTACAACATGCTATGACAAATGAGGGGCATGGTGTCCTCTCACCCAGGAAACGGTTTAGGTTGAGGAAGTGGGTCACAACAGTGCGTAAAGGTTTACCTTCAGACACGTTTTAAATGTTTAATTTCTTACTGACACTGGGGCTTTTTGAGCTTTGCTATTGGTCTATTTCTCTGCTGGCTTTTCTCCCACTTCTTATGGAGACTCTTCGGGTAGGCTCGCTCAATATAAATGGCGCCAGAGATGCGGGAAAGAGGAGTGTGTTGGGTGAATATGTAAAACAAAAAAAGTACAGGTGTTGTTTCTGCAGGAGACGCATAGTGATGTGGTGAATGAAGTTGATTGGGGGCTCTGGTGGAAAGGGGCAAGTGTGTTGAGCCATGGGACAAATCTTAGTGCAGGGGTGGCAGTCCTTTTTGCACCGGGTCTGGCTGTAAAAATTTGCTCCTCAAAGGAGGTGTGTAGGGGTAGGTTGCTTGTTGTTAAAGCAGAAATTAACAACATGTGTTTTGTCTTTATAAATGTGTATGCGCCTAACACAGGGAGAGAAAGAGGGGTTCTATTTGGGAGTCTTAGACAGGAACTCTCACAAGTAGCGCCTGAGGAGACGCTGGTGATCGGAGGTGACTGGAACTGTACAATGGATTTTACAAAAGACAGAAATGGGGAAGAGCCTCATTCAGTGTCAGTGGGAGTGTTAAGGGATATCTTTAATCAGTTTGACCTAGTGGATGTTTGGAGAACTAAACATCCAAACACAAGACAGTATACGTGGGTGAAGGTTTTTGGGGTTAGGGTGAGTGCAGCTCGACTTGATCGTTTTTACATGTCCAGGAATCAGAGCAATAGGCTGCTGGATGCTACCATTCTCCCAGTGGGGTTTTCGGATCACCACATAACCATGGCTCGGCTGTCTATTTCACCAGGGCCCCGGCAGGCATCTTATTGGAAGTTTAATGTAAAGCTCTTACAAGATGCCACTTTTTGCTCAGGTTTCCAGACTTTTTGGGAAAGATGGGGGCAGCGAAGAGAGGAGTATGAGTCTCTGAGTCAATGGTGGGATGTGGGGAAAGTGCAAATTCGGCTTTTCTGTCAACAGTACACAGCTCTCTCATCCTCAGAGGCTAGGAGAGTATTGGGGGAACTAGAGCGGTGTATTAGTGAGATGGAGGTAGAGATGGTGGGGCAAGGCAATGTAGGCCTCCAGGCTAACTTAGCCGAATTACGTAGGGACCTGGGCAGTTTTTTCCAGGTTAAAGCAAAGGAAAAAAAGTTTTTGTTTTATCTGTAAAATGTTTATCTACCTTAGTGGCTTTTATTGTGGAATAATCCAAAACAAGGATTATCATAGAGTATTGCACCATTTTGTTCTGATTACATACAAATGTCATGAAAAAAGACAAAAAAAATGATCTAAGAATTGTGGCCATAGGTGGTAGGACTAGTAATCTCGGATGCTCCCAGCTCCTTCTTCTTTGGTTTGGAAAGACAGAGCAGTGAAGCCAAGGGTATGCATTGTCTACGGCTGTCTGATGGGCGGGTGACCTCTGTGGTGGGGGAGATGCGGGAGCGGACTGTGGAGTTTTATACTGAATTGTATAGGGCAGAAATGTGTGATCCTATGTGTGCTCAGGTCTTGTTCGCAGGACTCCCTAAGCTCTCTCGGGCACAGAGGGATGAAATGGACATTCCTCTGTTGTCACATGAACTGGCAGAGGCAGTAACCCAGATGTCCCCGGTCGTGCACCGGTCGATGGACTTCCAGTGGAATTTTACAAAAATTCTGGGAACAATTGGACAGGATTTCTTTTGCGTGTTGCGTGAATGCGTCGGGGTAGGAGAGTTGCCGATGAGCTGCCGTCGGGCGGCTCTGACTCTCCTGCCCAAAAAAAGGGGACTTGTGTGAACTTAAGAACTGGAGGCCTGTGGCATTACTCTGTGCGGACTACAAGATTTTTGCCAAGGTCCTCTCTAACAGACTGAAGTCCCATCTGGACTCTATAATACACAAGGACCAGACATATTGTGTACCGGGACGCTCAATCACGGACAACTTGTTCTTGATTAGGGACATGTTGGACTTGTCGAGAGGTTCTAATGTGAACTTTGGACTGGTCTCTTTAGATCAAGAGAAGGCTTTTGATAGAGTGGATCATGAGTATCTGTTTAATGTGATGTCTGTGTTTGGGTTTGGGAAGAGTTTTGTGACCTGTGTGAAGCTGTTGTATGCTGGGGCGTCATGTATGGTTAAGGTGGGAGGGGGGCTCAGTAGGCCAGTCTGGGTGAGACGGGGCATTAGACAAGGATGCCCTCTATCTGGGCAGCTGTACACACTAGCCATTGAGCCTTTTTTAGGACTGCTACGCAGGAGACTGCGGGGAGTGTGCTGGACAGGCATGGATGTGGTGACAGGAATAGCAGTCTCAGCATATGCAGATGATGTTTCTGTGATGGTCAGGGATGGGCAAGATATGCAGGAACTAGAGACCAGTCTGAAGGTGTACGAGGGAGCTTCATCAGCTAAGGTAAACTGGGGAAAGAGTAAAGCTCTGTTATGTGGGGCATGGGGGGATAGGGCTCCTCCTCTGCTTCCAGGGGGTTTGCAGTGGGGTTGTGAAGGGCTTAAAGTGTTGGGGGTGTACCTGGGCTCGGAGAGGTGGGTCAGCAAGAACTGGGAGGGGCTGTCACAGGCAGTGGTGTCAAGACTGGCCAGGTGGAGGTGGCTCCTGTCCCAAGTGTCATATAGAGGGAGGGTGCTGATAATCAACAACCTGGTGGCATCTTCCTTGTGGCATAAACTGGCTGTCCTCAACCCCCCGCCGTTCTGCTTGCAGACCTGCAACGCAAGCTGGTGGACTTCTTTTGGTCGGGACATCACTGGCTGAAGGCAGCAGTTTTGTACATGACCGTCCACGAAGGAGGACAGGGCCTGGTGGAACTGGAGAGCAGGATGGCTGCTTTCCGACTAAAGGCGGTGCAGAGACTGCTGTACCACACTGATGTTGGCTGGAGAGAACCAGCATGCGCGCTGCTGAGGAGAGCTGGCGGATTAGGGTTGGACCGGCAGCTGTTCCTCATGAAGCTGGAGAGGCTGAGTACAGCAGGTCTCTCAGAGTTTTACTCTGCGGTGCCGAGGGCCTGGCAGCTGCTAAGGCCCACACGAGAAGGGGGTGTGGAGCCTGGGCAGTGGGTGTGGGAGGAGCCTATCTTCCACAACCCAGCCATCCCTTTGAGATCGGTTCAGTCGGCCACCCTGCAGAGGCAACTGATGGCAGGGGGTTTACAAAGGCTGGGTGACCTGAGACTGCTGGGAGAGGAGGGGTGGAAAACCCCGGAGGTCTTGGCGCAACAAACAGGAATAACGTCTCTTAGGCTGCTGGAGAGATTCCTGGAGGAGGTCCAGGAGGCACTGTCTGAGCCGGTAAGGGGGGTGTTTGAGAGGCCAAAGGGAGAGGGGCCACCAATGTTCCCGCCACTGCAGGTGACGGCAGAGACTGGAGACTGGCAAGGGGGTCTGGAGGACTTGTTAGATTTTAACACTCCGAGCCTGGGGAGTTTGAGGGGGTGGGAGGTAAAGCCCTCTACAACCTCTGCGTTAAGGTTAGGAGCATTAGAAGCCTAACAGGAGTGAAGGCTCATCAGTGGCAGGGGGTATGTGGGGCGGAGAGTATGGTGGGTTTTAGATGGAGGGCGCTCTACAAACCCCCAGTACCAAAGAGGTCAGGGGACCTCCAGTGGAGGGTTCTTCATGGAGCCCTGGCCACTAACAGCTGGTTGGCACGGGTTGATCCGGGAATTGGGCAGGGGTGTCCTTTCTGTCAAATGAAAGAAACTGTAATTCATGTGTTTTCTGTGTGCACCAGGTTAATGCCATTAATGTCTCTGTTGGAATGTCTGTGTGAGAGGTTGGGGGTGGTTTTTGCTGTTGGGATGTTTATAATGGGATACAGGTATTCGAGTAAGGAGAAAGAAAAATGTGTTTTGTTGAATTTTCTGTTTGCTCAGGCAAAGTTAGCTATTTGGCTAACAAGGAGGAACAGGGTCAAAGGTGGGGGATAACAGACCCTTTACTACTGTTTAATGGGATGGTCTCTGCGCGCCTTAGGGTTGAGTTTGAGTTCTATAAAATGATCAAATGTGTGGAGATGTTTGAGGAGATATGGTGTGTTGGGGGGCTGTCTGTATTGCTGGGGAAGATGTTTTGGATATACGGTTGTAGGAGAGGGTTTTTATTTTTTTATTTTAGGAGTGGGGGGTGAGTTTTAAATGAATTGAGAATGTCTCAATAAAGAAAGACCAAAAGTCTCTCTCTCTCTCTCTCTCTCTCTCTCTCTCTCTCTCTCTCTCTCTCTCTCTCTCTCTCTCTCTCTCTCTCTCTCTCTCTCTCTCTCTCTCTCTCTCTCTCTCTCTCTCTCTCTCTCTCTCTCTCTCTCTCTCTCTCTCTCTCTCTCTCTCTCTCTCTCTCTCTCTCTCTCTCTCTCTCTCTCTCTCTCTCTCTCTCTCTCTCTCTCTCTCTCTCTCTCTCTCTCTCTCTCTCTCTCTCTCTCTCTCTCTCTCTCTCTCTCTCTCTCTCTCTCTCTCTCTCTCTCTCTCTCATGATCTTTGGATTAGGGAGGAGGCATATCCCACTGATTTCTAAAAGGTCACTATCGTTATTGTTGCTTAGCAACCTTGTATGAGAAGACATAGGCGTAATTAAGTGGTTGTGAGAGACCTACAGTACATTACACACAAATGGGTGTCTCATTGTGTAACTTGTATTATTTAGGTGTTCAAATGATTGTATGGCCCCTAAATCCTGTAACACAATATATGGACAAGGTAGGTTTGCAAGGAGTTAGTAGAGAATAGTTAGTAAAGTATGGCATGGATGCTGTATGTATTGAGGACTGTATCAATTGAGATGGAATTGTACAGTTGAAGTCAGAAGTTCACATACATTTAGGTTGGAGTCATTAAAACTTGTTTTTCAACCACTCCACAAATTACTTGTTAACAAACTATAGTTTGGGCAAGTCGATTAGGACATCTAATCATTTCACTTATAATTCACTGTATCACAATTCCAGTGGGTCAGAAGTTTACATACACTAAGTTGACTGTGCCTTTAAACAACTTGGAAAATTCCAGAAAATTATGTCATGGCGTTAGAAGATTCTGATTGGCTCATTGACATCATTTGAGTCAACTGGAGGTGTACCTGTGGATGTATTTCAAGGCCTACCTTCCAACTCAGTGCCTCTTTGCTGGACATCATGGGATCAAATCAAAAGAAATCAACCAAGACCTCAGAAAAAGATTGTAGACTTCCACAAGTCTAGTTCATCCTTGGGAGAAATTTCCAAACTCCTGAAGGTATCATGTTCATCTGTACAAACAATAGCACGCAAGTATAAACACCATGGGACCACGCAGCCGTCATACTGCCCAGGAAGGTGAACGCACTTTGGTGCGAAAAGTGCAACTGCACATGGGGACAAAGATAATATTTTTTTGAGAAATGTCCTCTGGTCTGATGGAACATAAATTGAACTGTTTGGCCAAATTTACCATCATTATGTTTGGAGGAAAAAGGGGGAGGCTTGCAAGCTGAAGAACACCATCCCAACCATGAAGCACGGGGGTGGCAGCATCATGTTGTGGGGGTGATTTGCTGCAGGAGGGACTGGTGCACTTCACAAAATAGATGGCATCATGAGGTAGGAAAATTATGTGGATATATTGAAGCAACATCTCAAGACATCAGTTATGAAGTTAAAGCTTGGTCGCAAACGGGTCTTCCAAATGGACAATGACCCCAAGCATACTTCCAAAGTTGTGGCAAAATGGCTTAAGGACAACAAAGTCAAGGTATTGGAGTGGCCATCACAAAGCCCTGACCTCAATCCTATAGACAATTTGTGTGCGGAACTGAAAAAGCATTTGTGAGCAAGGAGACCTACAAACCTGACTCAGTTACACCAGCTCTGTCAGGAGGAATGGGCCAACATTCACTCACCCAACTTATTGTGGGAAGCTTGTGGAAGGCTACCCGAAACTTTTGACCCAAGTTCAACCATTTAAAGGCAATGCTACCAAATACTAATATAGTGTATGCAAACTTCTGACCCACTGGGAATGTGATGAAAGAAATAAAAGCTGAAATAAATCATTCTCTTAACTATTATTCTGACATTTCACATTCTTAAAATAAAGTGGTGATCCTAACTGACCTAAGATAGGACATTTTTACTAGGATTAAATGTCAGGAATTGTGAAAACTGAGTTTAAATGTATTTGGCTAAGGTGAACGTAAACTTCTGACTTCAACTGTAGGTGTTGATAGTGTAGCAGGTAAAGCATTGCAATGATATGTGTTAAGCTGTGTTGGCAGGTGTTCAGTCAGTCATACAGTGGTATAGTACAGATAGAGGTAGTGTAATGTTGGGAAGGAAGGATGTGGGACTCTGACTCGTGTCCCATTTTGTGGAGCTTGATGGATTTCCCTCCTGGCCTGCTCTGCTCCCTGTGCTCTGTGGGGAGAAGGTAGGGGGAGGCATTGCCTGATAAGGTGATTTATCTGTGTTGTGTGTGTGTGTGTGTGTGTGTGTGCACCCTGCCTGTAATGGATAGCACGCCCACGTCAGCCTGAAACTTCATCATCCAGAGCCACAACACACTATTCACAGCCAGGAGGAGAGAGAGAGAGAGAGGAGGGGGAGGAGAGGGAGAGAAAGAGGAGAGAGAGAGAGAGAGGAGGGGGAGGAGAGGGAAAACTGAATGAAGGAAAGAAAGAAAAAAGACTATCTGGAGAGACTAGACCCTACTTCTTCATACTTTTTCATTAAGGTTAGAGGAGTCAGAGTAACTTGGCAGTTGGCTCTTCAGAACACCTAAATCACCCTCAGACGTCAAGCATAACCAAATATTGGATAGCTCTTATACTTCAACACATCCCTGACTGTGTTCGATTGATTCCTTCATTTGTCTAAGCTCCTACTGGGCCTGAGTCTCTATGGGTTTTCACCTGATATTTTACTGTACCAAGAAGCGAAGGTAACCTGCCTAAATGATTACCGCCCCGTAGCACTCACGTCGGTATCCATGAAGTGCTTTGAAAGGCTGGTCATGGCTCACATCAACAGTATCCTCCCGTATACCCTAGACCCACTCCAATTCGCATACTGCCCCAACAGATACACAGATGATGCAATCTCAATCGCACTCCACACTGCCCTTTCCCACCTGGACAAAAGAAACACCTATGTGAGAATGCTGTTCATTCCCTACAGCTCAGCGTTCAACACCATAGTGCCCACGAGGTGGTAAGGGTAGGCAACAACACGTCTGCCACGCTGATCCTTAACACTGGGGCCCTTACTCAGTACCGGTACCCCCTGTATATAGCCTCGTTATTGTTATGTTATTGTGTTACTTTTTATAATTTTTTTACTTTCGTTTATTTGGTAAATATTTTCTTAACTCTTCTTGAACTGCATGCACTGTTGGTCAAGGGCTTGCAAGTAAGCATTTCACGGTATTCGGCATATGTGACAAATAAAGTTTGATTTGATTTAACTGTAGTCTGCATAATCATCTAAAAAACACCATTCTTTCAACATAGAATCCTAGCTTTGCAGTCGTCTAGGACGCGTACTAGCCTAAAACGTCCAGTGTTTGCTGAATGTGTTCATTTTCACACTCCATTTCATATTCTGGTCTTAGGTCAGTTTAAGGTTTCCTTGAGCAAAATGATGAGCTCTGTTCAGCGCACTTCTCATCTCTCATTGGAGGATATGAATGAACCCAAACGGTAACAGCAAGAAACACTGGAGAGGCCATTGTCTTGTTTCTCTAACTCGGTCTACCGGCAGACTAGCCGCCTACATGCAGACTAGCCGCCTACCTGGGGTTGCAAAGCTACCGGTAATTTACCAAAGTTACAGGAATCTTCAGTAATTTTGATAATTAACCTCTATGGGATCGGTCCCTCCCCCTGAGCTACAGGCAGTTAGATTTGAACATGTCATTTTAGGCGATTTTTTTTTTTAAAGAGTCGGATCCTTAAGAGGTTCAGAAAATCTATGGTAATCTGTGGTAACTTCAGAAATGTATACTTGAGTAAGTGTACAAAATGTATTTATATACTGTATAGCATTCATGTATCATATCTGTGTCCATATTGTCCATCAGTTTCGCGTAGATAGACCCTATGGTTCAAGAGAAAATAGCCAAATTATTTATTTTCAATTAACCCTGCAACTCTTCCAACTCTTTACTTTTTTCACACCTGCCACCAGTTTGTCACCAGAACACTGACAACAAATACATATTGACATACTAAAATCAATAAACGGATATTTCATGATGAAATTGTCATATTAAACACCAATGCTATTCACTAAGTTGATAGTTTATATTTAGGATAATGTTTTACAGCTTTGTCATTTTAAAATAATTGTGTTCAATAATTTAATATATTTTACAT
Organism: Oncorhynchus tshawytscha; assembly: GCF_018296145.1. Lineage (NCBI taxonomy): Eukaryota > Metazoa > Chordata > Actinopteri > Salmoniformes > Salmonidae > Oncorhynchus > Oncorhynchus tshawytscha. The sequence continues at coordinate 1,196,979 of NC_056439.1, forward strand.
GTGATCAGGGCCAGAGGTAATTAGAGACCTGTGATAATCTGAAGTACCCACCAAAGAGCCACTAGATTTCTTGTGATGAATTACATAAAATCCTTGAAAGATAACAAAATTCTGGTAGTTTACTGGTAAACTTAGAAAGTCTCCAGTAATATACCCTCTCTTTGCAACTCTACCCACCGATCCGACAAGAGAGAGAGGGAGGGAGGGAGAGAGAGAACGAATCAATATCAGATCAAAATGTTTCAGGGTATCCTGGGTGATAGAGAGAGAGAGAGAGAGAGAGGGGGAGGGAGGGAGGGAGAGAGAGAGAGAGAGAACGAATCAATATCAGATCAAAATGTTTCAGTGTATCCTGGGTGATAGAGAGAGAGAGAGAGAGAGAGAGAGAGAGAGAGAGAGAGGGGGAGGGAGGGAGGGAGAGAGAGAATCAATAATTTCAGATCAAACTGTTTCAGTGTATCCTGGGTGATAGAGAGAGAGAGAGAGAGAGGGAGGGAGGGAGAGAGAGAGAGAGAGAACGAATCAATTTCAGATCAAACTGTTTCAGTGTATCCTGGGTGAGAGAGAGAGAGAGAGAGAGAGAGAGAGAGAGAGAGAGAGAGAGAGAGAGAGAGAGAGAGAGAGAGAGAGAGAGAGAGAGAGAGAGAGAGAGAACGAATCAATTTCAGATCAAACTGTTTCAGTGTATCCTGGGTGAGAGAGAGAGAGAGAGAGAGAGAGAGAGAGAGAGAGAGAGAGAGAGAGAGAGAGAGAGAGCCTCCGATCAGCAAAGACATTGTTTACTCGCCAAGCCTTCCCATGGCAGAGGGGTATATCCAGTGCTCCCCAACCAGCCTGGGCAACAACTTTCTACAGTATATGTCCACACACACACACACACACACACACACACACACACACACACGCAAATATGTCTTTAGAATGAGATGGGGAATGGAATATAATGAGGTTTTCTAGAGTTCTCGACCTACAGTATGTCTCACCTCTCCTTCCCTTGCACTAGACAACAGCAAAATAATAAAACAACAGTCTGCCAGCTGGTTATGATGTCAGTGTGCGTCATGGCTGCTGCCAGGGGTGTGGTGGTGGTGTGGAGGTGGTCGTCTCTCTGAGGGCTGTCCCCTGTCTGTGCCTGTGTGGTGATGACTGAGTGACATTGACCTCCCCCCCCATCTCAGAGCTGTAAAAAGCATGTCTGGGGGAATGAGATGGGAGGAGGGGCTGCTGAGTGGGTAGAGAGAGGAGAGTGTGTGTGTGTGTGTGTGTGTGTGTGTGTGTGTGTGTAAGTGCCCAGGGTAGGAAGATCCTCCAAGTAAAAATGCACATGACTGAGATGAGGTGTGTCTCCCCTTCTCTTTCCATCAGCTGTCAATCACAACAAAGGAAGCAAAAGCCTACGATACCACACTGCTCTCCATCTCACACCTCCCTCCCTCCCTCCCTCCCACCCTCCCTCCTTCTCTCTCTCTCTTTCTCTCCATATTTCACACTCTCCTTCTCACTCTCCCTTCCTCTCCTTCTCACTGTGGCCAGACCCCTCTCCCTCCCTCCGTCCTTCCCCATCTCTCTCTCTGGACTCTCCTACTCGAGCTAAGTAGTGACCACCCATATGTCACCGGCCTGCCAAACAGGGGAAACCAGCAGTGATTTAGCAAACAAGCCTCTCAATCAATGGTGCTGTGGAGCGCGTAACACATGCCAGTCAAAACCTATTACGTTCAAAGGCCTCCTCTTTAACTTCTACTTCACTGGGTTGACCAGGGGCTGCGGGGCGAGGAAGAGAGTAGCCGCAGAGTATGTGAAGATCTCAATTGCATACTGCTCGCGTCCTCTCTCCTCTCTTCTCGTCTCCTTCTCAAAACGCATTGGAGGAGAAAGCCAGAGGTCCCGCCCCTCTGATCTTCTCCTCCAATAGGTCTTGAGAAGGAGACAAAGAGAGAGAGGACAGAGGACGGGAGGAGTATGCAATTGAAATATTCCCTATGAGGACGTAAACAAACACAGACTATACTGTACAAATACAACTCTACTACTAACAAAAACACACTGGCTTCGTACTAGAGAAATAAGAATTGAACTGAGTCAACTCAAAAGATGGCTGTCATTGAATCGATTAACCTAGCCAATGAAGGTTATCAATATCAAACGTGCTAGTGTCTCCAGTACAATTAGTTTGCATGCTCCGCTATACAGCAGAAGTAGATGATACCATGATGCTAAAAGCTACTGGTTGTTATGAGGAGAAGATGGACCAATTAGTTAGCTTGCTCCGCTATACAACAGAAGTAGATGATACCATGATGCTAAAAGCTACTGGTCGTTATGAGGTGAAGATGGACCAGGCCGTCTGTTGTCTCCAGTCCCCTTTCTTTCTCCAGAACTGGGATATGTTCCCTCTGGCCAATCGTGTGCTAACGAGGTCCCTGCCGTCAGTCTGTGCTGTGCCCATCATAGCAGGGGGCTTGAACACGCATACACACACACGCGCACACGTACGTCACGTACGCGCACGCACACACACACACACACACACACACACACACACACACACACACAGCGAGTGCCTCCTCACAGCCCTCTCTACCCCCCCGCCCCCCACACACACACACACACACACACACACACACACACTGCTCTCTTCTCCCTGTCTCTTGCTTGGCACAGCAGCACATGTGAATGAGGCTAAGAGAAGAAGTGAAATGAACCCTTTAAGTCAAAGAGGAGCTCGGGGCGTGCTGGAGGCACACCGCTCCGCTCAGAGCTCAGAGAGAGGGGAGGCTTGGCAGGCAAATGTGCCTTCTGTTGACAGCTCCCAGAGAAACATCTTACGGAAAGAGATGGAGCACAGAAAGGGCTTTCTTCCCCGCCATTTGTTCCCCGTTCAGCGGGTTTAGCGGGGCGCCTCGCAGCCCATTTGTAAATATGATGTCAAGTCGCCATTCATATTTTAGCGTTATTAGCATTGTCTTTGTTTTTTGTTTTTTTTACAGCGCTTTGCTGCTGTTTGAGGGAGTTGGTGGAGGGAAGTTATTTTGTTTCGCCCTATTTTCTTTTCTCAGAGTTAGAGGGAGAACAGTGGTAGGCAAGGCGGTGATGCCTTGGAGATGGGACATTTTTTGGGAAGATGGAGTTTATCTATTCTTTATGATGTGATGTGGAGTCTGGGAGAGGGAACGTTGGGTGAGAACATTCCAAATAATGCCAAGTTAGATTCAGATTCATGGTGTTTAATAGTCATATGTACAGGGTTGTAGGTGTGATTGCAGGGTACAGTGAACATCTTAGGCTTTAAGTTCCAGCATACAGGACTAAGGGGGAAATGTCCTTGAGGGAGCAGCATGTAAGGTAATTGACTGTTGGGGGGGTGTTGGGGGGAAACTTGAGGCTTGTGATAGTTGTAGGGCTTTTGTGTGTGTGTGTGTGTGTGTGTGTGTGCGTGTTTTCAAGGTGCTCCTGCTGTCGGATGCTGGCAGTATGCTGGCAGTTTCATCTTCACATGGCTACTCTTAGTTTCCACGTAAGTTAACTCATGCACAGTGTATGTCAAGGCCCAGTCACCCACATTCTTTATGAGAGATTTCTCCTTCAAGGAAAGACGTCATAACTTATGTGTTTACCTTATCCTTAGACCTCTATCTAGCGACCTTTTGAAAGAGAGGTCACATCTACGCATTACACTGCAGCTCATATTTCCCCTCTATGCATTAATACATGCATCAACGTGATGTGTGATCACTCCACTTGAAAACGCTGATAGAAAATGAGAAGGCGGGACCCCAGGTACAATTCTTAATGTTTGAGCATGATGAACATGTTGCTATGCAGCTATCTAATTTACAGGGATGACATTAATCAGTGTTGCTGCGGCGCTGGGCAACATACGGCCAAGCGGAGAGGAGAAAATGAACCGGGGCATTAGTCAGTGAGAGAATTATCCATTACCTGTGCGTTTATAAAGTCATTTGACTGCACGGGGAAGTTACACAGTACAAACACTGTGTTGTTGTTAAGAGGGCTCGTTACATTAGGGGAACTGTATCAACTGTAGAAGACATGCTGGAGGACGTGGCAGTCACAGTTTGACCTGAAGTGGATGGAATAAAGCAAGGCCTTGATGGGGAACCGGAGTGGGCCAGAGAAGGGTAGAGAGAGAGTGAGAGAGAGTAGGAGAGAGAGAAAAAAAGAGAGAGATGGGAGAGAGGGGAAATGATAGAAGGAGAGAGAGAGAGAAAGAGAGAGCGAGAGAGAGAGAGAGAGGCTGAGGGAGACAGAGAGAGACAAAAAGAGAGAGGCAGCGAGAGAGAGAGAGAGAGAGAGAGAGAGAGAGAGAGAGAGAGAGAGAGAGAGAGAGAGAGAGAGAAAGAGAGAGAGAGAGAGAGAGAGAGAGAGAGGGTCAATGGGAGAAGAGGCTGCCTAAGAGGAGAGAAACTGAGGGATCCAAGCTAGACCTCTAACAAGTGATTATACTGAAGCCCCCTCCTCTCCTCTTCTCTTCCTCAAGGCATAGGGACATGAGAGCGGCAGGCAGGCTGCTGGAACCTACGTGAACGTGTGTGTGTGTTTGTGTGTGTGTTTGTGGTGTGTGTGTGTGTGTGTGTGTGCACACTGCCTGTTTCAGCATATTGTGCCCTCAAACACAAAAATATGATTAGTGGTATTTTCTGTGGGCCAAACAGCATGGCTGTAAGACTGAGACAGCTGGTAAGGGCTGAAACGTTCCAGGGGTCTCCTTACAGCAATGTCCCAGGGGTCTCCTTACAGCAATGTCCCAGGGGTCTCCTTACAGCAATGTTCCTGGGGTCTCCTTACAGCAATGTTCCTGGGGTCTCCTTACAGTAATGTTCCAGGGGTCTCCTTACAGTAATGTCCCAGGGGTCTCCTTACAGCAATGTCCCAGGGGTCTCCTTACAGCAATGTCCCAGGGGTCTCCTTACAGCAATGTTCCTGGGGTCTCCTTACAGTAATGTTCCAGTGGTCTCCTTACAGTAATGTCCCAGGGGTCTCCTTACAGCAATGTTCCTGGGGTCTCCTTACAGCAATGTTCCTGGGGTCTCCTTACAGCAATGTTCCAGGGGTCTCCTTACAGCAATGTTCCTGGGGTCTCCTTACAGTAATGTTCCTGGGGTCTCCTTACAGTAATGTTCCTGGGGTCTCCTTACAGTAATGTTCCAGGGGTCTCCTTACAGTAATGTTCCAGGGGTCTCCTTACAGTAATGTTCCTGGGGTCTCCTTACAGTAATGTTCCTGGGGTCTCCTTACAGTAACGTTCCAGGGGTCTCCTTACAGCAATGTTCCTGGGGTCTCCTTACAGTAATGTTCCTGGGGTCTCCTTACAGTAATGTTCCTGGGGTCTCCTTACAGTAATGTTCCTGGGGTCTCCTCTCCTCACAGCATTTACACTTGAAGTAAGACATGTTCCTGGGGTCTCCTCTCCTCACAGCATTTACACTTGAAGTAAGACATGTTCCTGGGGTCTCCTCTCCTCACAGCATTTACACTTGAAGTAAGACATGTTCCTGGGGTCTCCTCTCCTCACAGCATTTACACTTGAAGTGACACATAAAAAAACACCTAATTTTGGCTAATGTGTCTGCATTCCATCAGCACTCAACTGCACAAGAGGGTGTATACACAAACAAATATATACACACACACACACACACACAAACCAGACGCACATGCACAAACACGCACGGACACACCAGGGAAGGCAGTTAAGGCAATCCTTCAGCCCCTTGGTTAAACCTGAAACCGACTGTAATCACAAGTGAACTAAACTCTTCCTCACTGGCTTATATTAAAACAGCGAGGTTACCCTCGACTACCCTCCGCTCCTTCAAAGCTCATATAAACCGGCCCAACAATATCTATTTATTTCTTTATGCAATGAACCTTTAATAAACATTCTGTCAGACGAAACTGAATCACCGCGGGCTGAGAGCATGTAAGGAAATCAATTAAAATGAAGTCACGGCGCTGGCTGGCCAATTGTCTGTGGCAGTTATTTGATATAATATGGTTAATAGTACTGGCTGGGTAAATTAACACAATTTTGCCACAGTAGACTTACTGTTGGTTGCCGGGGGTGGGAGGGTGTCACACACACACACACACACACACACATTGACAGGCGGGGCCAGGGGTCCATGGGGACCCCTGGGAGTGGTACGTGGGTAAAATCACTGGGGAAGCCAATCCAGGGAAAAAAAAGCCATATTACAACCTGTGTGTTGTGATAATTACGTTGTTTGCTCTGTAATGAGTTAATATGCCTTAACGCCGTTATAGACTTAAGGCAGAGACAATAAGAAGACACAGTGGCAGAATAAATTCAACCACACCTTTGTTTCATTACAAAACCGGAGAGCAACATCTGTCTGGTGAAGTCCACAAAACATTGAATGTAACAAACAGTTATATGACCTACAGCAGGTCAAGCAAGGTAATGTTCAAGACATTTTCTGACTACTAAACAACTATTGATTTAGAACCACAGAGAGTCACAGCTTCCTCCACTATTCCAGCCCCATTCCAACTTCAACATTTCAACATCTAATCACCTCTCACCTAGTCTAATACAGTGATATCTAAAAGATAACAAAAACGATTTAGTCCAATCAACGTAAGCTAAATATGTTGTGGCTATCCATGGGACTGATTTCTCTGTGTGTGTGTGTGTGTGTGTGTGTGTGTGTGTGTGTGTGTGTGTGTTGTAACGGTTTTGACTTGAGGTTATTATTTATAGGGGTGCCAGGTAGGTTGTGCCTACCAGAGAAAACATTGGTTTCTCCTTTTAGTTTGGGTGGGAATGAGTCCCATCTGGTCCGTCAAGTCTACACCAATACAAAGGACTTATGTAAAAGTCAGGATGGAAATAAACTTTTCATAAACCCTTAAAACATTGGAAAGAACTTCAAAAACAACTATATTCTTTTGCGTGGGTTGTATTAGCAACAACAATGATTACACACATATAATAATATCACAATGAGTTCTGGTTCCTCCAGAAATGTCCTGTACCTCGGGCCTAAAAAGAGTCCAGCCCGGTAAAGGAGTTCAGTGAACTCAAGTGACTTTTGTCACGCAATGTTTGTCCGTTCATTCCGTGTAGCGTAAACCCAGTATTAAACATACAATCAATATAACAATTATTTTACCACAGAACTTTAAAGCGTATCAACTCTTACTAAGTCCTCAACTACAACTAACTACATAAATCAAAGTATACATCGCATCAAAACAAATGAAATACCGTATACAAAAAGGTGGTAGTCAGTCGGTCAGTCAGACAATCCAATCCGCCAATAGATCTCCAGCGGAGAAAGGCCACGAAGAACGGAGAGGTGTGGTCCATGGACGCAAAGAGTGGATCCGATCCTGGGTAAACTCTCTTAGGCTACAAAACACACGTTTAACGGCAACAAAACAAACGGAATAGAGAAGCTTCGGCACTGAGGGTTGAACACATCCTCATTCACGTCTCCATCACAACCCCACTTTTGCGCAGCTGATGCTGGCTATTTAATTGGGAATTAAAGGGAAAGCGCCCTATTGGAAGGAGCTGCACTGAGACGGTTCAGAATAATTCAGGGCCGTCACACACCCCCTCCCCTGGAAAAAGCCGACCATTGCCCTGGAAGGCACATCTTGGTCGGGGAAACCGAGAAAGGTCTCATCGCTTTCCTCTACAAAAATATTCATGACTTTTTGGAGCTCACGCTCCTCAGCTGAAGGATCACAGGCCTTAAGGTGTGAGACTTCTGAGTCTGGGAATCCAAGAAAAGTCTCCTCACTTTCCTCTTCAAAGATATCCAGGACCTTGCGGCGCTCAATCGCCTCCAATTCCTCAGCCGAGGGGTAACAGGCCTTAAGGCGTGAGACATGGACAACGCGCATATCTTCACCTGTGTCCTCTTTCACCACTCGGTAGTTCAAAGGGCCCATCTGCTCCACAATCCTATATGGTCCTTGCCATTTAGGAGCGAGCTTGGCAGAGAAGAATTGTTCAGCTTTCGAGTAAGGATGAGAGCGAAGCCACACCCGATCACGAAGCTGGAACTGCATGTCTCGTCTGTTCTTATCATAATTTCTCTTCTGCTTGAGTCGAGCCTGGATCGTGTTCTTTGAGACAAGAGCTCTCAAGTCGTGGAGATGGACTACCTGGTCATAGCAAGCAGCGTCTGGAGTAAGCTGCTGGGGCTGTAGCACCATATCCAAGGGTCCTCGGAGAGGACGACTTAGGTTCAGCTCTGCAGGTGTGACTCCAGTGGACTCTTGCACAGCAGAATTCAGGGCAAATCGAAACTCGTGAAGGTGCTTGTCCCAGTGTTTGTGCTGGGTCCCTACATAGGAAGCAATCATTGTCTTCAAGGTTCGATTTACTCTCTCAGTGAGATTGGTCTGTGGGTGATAGGCTGTGGTCAACTTCTGTCTCAGGTTCCATCTTTGGCAGGTCTCCTCAAAGAGATCAGAGACAAATTGGGAACCTCGATCAGACAGGATGTAATCAGGCACTCCCCAGCGAGTCAGGATCTCTTTCGTAAGGATGTTAGAGACGGTCCTTGCTGTGGCCTGACGCAGGGAAAATAGCTCCACCCACTTTGAATAATAATCAACAAAAACAAGCATGTACACATTCTGATTGGAGCTTCTAGGAAATGGACCCATCAAATCCACTCCTAACATTTCCCAAGGTCGGGTAACCACCGTTTGCTGCAACTTGCCAGCAGGCTTTCTACCTTCTGGTTTGTACATTTGACAAACCTGACAGTTTCGGATGTGCGACTTCACATCCATGCCCAGATTTGGCCAGTACAGTAACGCTTGCAACCGCTTGTAGGTTTTGAACCTGCCCAAATGACCAGCTAATGGGTCTTCATGGAAATGTTGAAGCAGTTGAAGGCGTAGAGTTTCAGGTATGTACATTTGGTAGAGTGTTCTGTGAGGTAGTTGTACAACACGGTAGACTTTGTCTTCAATGATGGTCAGCTTTGTGGTAGGATTGACCATCTTTTCTCCATCTTCCAGGATAGTCTGGTACAAAGCCTGTACTTCTGGATCATCCTGTTGGGCTTTCCATATGGCCTCATCAGAGATGGGAAAGTCCGTTTTGGGCGAGTCTCGACTGCTTGACAGGACAGTAGCACATGTAAGAGGAGGGCCACCGTTATCACAAGCAGGAGCTCTGGACAAGGCATCTGGAACAGTGTTGTATTTTCCTTTCCTGTATTCTACTGCAAAGGTGAACTCTTGCAACCGTAGAGCCCATCTTATGAGTCTGGTACTTGGTTTGTTGGTCTTGAACACCCACACAAGGGAGGAATGGTCAGTGACCACAATGAAGTGTCTTCCCTCCAGGTAGTACCTCCACTTTTCCAAAGCCCAGACAACTGCAAGGCACTCTTGCTCGGTTGTGGAGTAGTTCCGTTCTGCTCCATTCAATGTCCGACTGGCGAACGCTAGCACTTCTTCAGTGCCAAGTCCAGTCTGTTGGACTAGGACAGCACCAAGTCCAACATCACTTGCATCAGTGTAAACAACAAAAGGGCAATCAAAGTTGGGATGACCTAAAATGGGAGGTGTGACGAGGTGTCGTTTCAGGGTTTCAAAGGAGGTCTGGCACTCTGCCGTCCATTGGAATTTCACTCCTTTTCGCTTCAACGCGTTGAGGGGTTCTGCAACCTGGGAGAAGTTCGACACAAACCGATGGTACCATCCAGCCATCCCAAGGAACCGTTGAAGGGCCTTGAGTGTGGTTGGCACAGGGAAGTCTTGTACAGCCTTCGTCTTTTCAGGATCCACATGAATGCCGTCAAAAGACACAATATGCCCAAGGAACTTCAGGGAGGTTTGGCAGAAGTTGCTCTTCTTCATATTCAAGGTCAGACCAGCTTCTCTTAGCTTGTCCAACACTGCTTGAAGATCTTGAAAGTGTCTTTCTCTGTTCTGAGAGTAGATAATTATATCGTCCAGGTAGACGAAACAGATCTTCCCTTTGAGCTCACCTAACGCAATCTCCATGAGTCTTTGGAAAGTGGCAGGGGCATTCTTTAATCCAAAGGGCATCACCTTAAAGGAAAACAAGCCCTCAGCACAGACAAAAGCAGTCTTGTCCTTGCTTTCCTGGTCCATCTCAACCTGCCAATAACCACTATTGAGGTCAAGGGTAGTGAACACAACAGCGCCAGACAATGACTCCAGGATCTCGTGGATGGTAGGAAGAGGATAGGCATCAGTCTGGGAAACCTTGTTGGTCTTCCTATAGTCCACACAAAATCTAAGACCACCAGTCTTTTTTGGGATGAGGACAACAGGAGCAGCCCAGGGAGAGGAGGAACGTTCTATTATATCTTGTGTTAACATATCATTAATGAGTCCCTTTTGGATGATTAGCTTCGCTGGGGACAAACGATATGGCTTTTGCTTGATCGGCATTTCCTGTGTAAGGAATATTTTGTGCTTCAGGAGCCCGGTGCGTCCTAGCTTTGAAGTACATACATCAGCATTATTCTGCAGCTGTTCCAACAGCCTTAACTCCTCTGGCTGTTCCAGCTGAGCTCTTCTCACAGCCTGTAAAAGGAGATCGTCAGAAGGATTATCAAGGGTTAGTGGTACCGGAGCAACGGCAGAGAAGAGTGCCACATTTGAACCCCAATCATGTAACTTTGTAGCTTCTGATTGGTGCGGTATTAACTGAAAGGAAGGGGATGTCGATGGGGGCGTAGGCAGTGACTCTTGGAGTTTCAGCTCTGGTTAAAGCACCCAGAGTAGGATGGTCATTCCTGCAAAGAGAGTTAGGGGTGTTGGCCTGTTGTGATTTGTGGTTTCTGGAAGGGTTTACTTGATACGGTCTTGGACATGTAGCTGAAGAATGTCCCTTTTGGCTACATCTCCAACAGAACATGAGAGGGGTCTTGGCTGGAGACTCTAGCTGTTGTTGATAGTCTGTCTTGGGTAACCGTTTGGGTGTCTGTTTCTTTCTCTGGTCATATTGCTGTTGGCAGTCTCTGTCCTTCTCAAACTGCTGTCCCAAGCGAACCAGTCCATCGACAGTGGTGACTCGTTCTCGGAGTTGACTGGCTAGTAGTGGGTTGATGTTCTTCAAGATCAATTTAATGACCTCTTCCTCCTCAATGCCAGGTTTCCACCTTCTGCACAGGGAGTGGTAACCGTATGCAAAGTCACGGATACTCTCTTTCTCGCTTTGCACTCGATTCCTGACTCTGTCTGCCAGCTCATCTGTGTAGTCCTCAGACAGAAATGCAGAGGAAAACTTGGCCTCAAAGTCAGCCCAGGAGGTAGTGGTAAGACGTGCCACATCCCACCAGTCTCGAGCTGTCCCATGCAACACATTCCTAAATGTGGCAAGGAGTTCTTCGTCAGCCAGGGGATTGAGGGCAAGAAAGTCACAACATCTTTCTAGATACATTAGCGGATCAGGACTGTCATCTTTTTTCCCAAAGGTGGGAAATTGCAATTTAATGGGCATCGCCCCCACATGACGTCTACTCATATCACCATGAACAAACGAGCTAGGAGGGATTGAGGAAGTAGAGGGGAGGGTGTTATCGGACAATGAAAATGAACACCAGGATGCATGGTAGATTGCATCCTGCAAGGGGTGGCTGCAGCATGGCCTTGTCTTGGCTGTTCAGAGGTGCCAGCTTGGCCCTCAGTGGTCTGAACAGAAGTGGACACCAGGGAAACTCTGTGTAAGGAGTTGTGCCTAATGGAGGCCATGTCCACAGACACGTCATCCAACATTTTAACACAATTAGAGAGTTCTGTCTGCAAGTGGCCTACAGTGTTAACCATGGGAGAAAACACAGAATTAACGTCCTTGAGGACCTCAGTGTGGTGATGTTGCAGGCGCCATTGAAGAGTGGCAGTGAGTTGGTTTCGTTGGTAGTCAAACTGCCTGTCCATGGCACCAGTAATTTCCCGTCTTCCACTCTCACTGAGCTCTGTCAGCGTGTGGGTTAGAGTGCTCAGTGAGTTTCTGAATTCCATGGCACTCTGTTGTTGCTCTTCCCTCAGACATTTGAAATTATGGTGGATAAGAGTTTGGAGATGTTGTTGAGTCCGACGAATATCAAGGATGTCACCTTGAAGTTGTAGGACTACAACCTCTGGAGATAAACCAGACAATGGAGGAAGGTTGGGTGTCAGAGGGAGGGCTAGCTCAGTACTTCCACACAGATCCATGTCAATAAGTGAGTAACTGGTTAGACCTCCTGTGGCCTGTGGTCCAGACCGAGCATTCAGATTCCCAGGGCTCTGGCCCAAATCAACTCCATTATCTCCATTCACCTTAAGATTTGTATTGTCAGCTTGATGGTCAGAATGGCCCTGTGTATTCCCATTGACAGGTATGACATGGATGAGCACATTATCTTGGGGTGAATCCATTGTTTTAATTCCACACAAAATATTTGCTTTGGTTAGTTCTCAATGTTGAGCTGTCCCATCTGGGGTGCCATTTTTTATGTAACGGTTTTGACTTGAGGTTATTATTTATAGGGGTGCCAGGTAGGTTGTGCCTACCAGAGAAAACATTGGTTTCTCCTTTTAGTTTGGGTGGGAATGAGTCCCATCTGGTCCGTCAAGTCTACACCAATACAAAGGACTTATGTAAAAGTCAGGATGGAAATAAACTTTTCATAAACCCTTAAAACATTGGAAAGAACTTCAAAAACAACTATATATTCTTTTGCGTGGGTTGTATTAGCAACAACAATGATTACACACATATAATAATATCACAATGAGTTCTGGTTCCTCCAGAAATGTCCTGTACCTCGGGCCTAAAAAGAGTCCAGCCCGGTAAAGGAGTTCAGTGAACTCAAGTGACTTTTGTCACGCAATGTTTGTCCGTTCATTCCGTGTAGCGTAAACCCAGTATTAAACATACAATCAATATAACAATTATTTTACCACAGAACTTTAAAGCGTATCAACTCTTACTAAGTCCTCAACTACAACTAACTACATAAATCAAAGTATACATCGCATCAAAACAAATGAAATACCGTATACAAAAAGGTGGTAGTCAGTCGGTCAGTCAGACAATCCAATCCGCCAATAGATCTCCAGCGGAGAAAGGCCACGAAGAACGGAGAGGTGTGGTCCATGGACGCAAAGAGTGGATCCGATCCTGGGTAAACTCTCTTAGGCTACAAAACACACGTTTAACGGCAACAAAACAAACGGAATAGAGAAGCTTCGGCACTGAGGGTTGAACACATCCTCATTCACGTCTCCATCACAACCCCACTTTTGCGCAGCTGATGCTGGCTATTTAATTGGGAATTAAAGGGAAAGCGCCCTATTGGAAGGAGCTGCACTGAGACGGTTCAGAATAATTCAGGGCCGTCACAGTGTGTGTGTGTGTGTGTGTGTATGTGTGTGTGTGTGCGTGCAAGTAGAAAAACATGTTGACTCACCCTACTTGTAGAGAAACACTAATGCCATCCTACTATTTCATGTTGACTAAACGGTCTATGACTCTGTCATACAGTACAAGCTTTTAGTTTTTGTTGTCCTAGGCTACCTGGCTAAAATACTTTCTTGCTAACATAACTTCCTTTCATGGGCAATGTCTACTACATCTAGCTACATGTTGAAATTCCATCCTGTCAGGCCAGGGGATCAAGGTAGTAATTTATGGTTGGATCAGAATCACTGTTATATCACATTGGCCAGTACATAGAATTAAGTAAAACCACAAGTCCAAATCTCTATCTCCATCCATGGCTAATTTAGGAAACTGTCACGCCCTGACCTTAGAGAGCCGTTTTATTTCTCTATTTGGTTAGGTCAGGGTGTGATTTGGGTGGGCATTCTATGTTTTCTATTTCTTTGTTTTTGGCCGAGTGTGGTTCCCAATCAGAGGCAGCTGTCTATCGTTGTCTCTGATTGGGAATCATACTTAGGCAGCCTTTTTCCCACCTAATGTTGTGGGTAATTATTTAGTTTCTGTGTGTGTTTGTGTGCGCCACGGTTGTGTCACGTTCGCGTCACGTTCGGTTTCTGCCTGTTTTTTTGTGAAGGTTTCACTACAATTAAAGATGTGGAATTACATGCCCGCTGCGCCTTGATTCATCTATGACAGGGAGTTTGAAGACAGTGAATGTGACAGAAACTGACGATTTTAGCTAGCTAGCCACCAAAAGACAACAACACAACAAGATGCAACAATCCACGTTTTTTTCTATCTATAATGATGTTTAGCTGGTTTGTGATGTGATTGGTCTGAAGCCAAATCCAAATTGGCTTCCCTTGACACATTGTTTGGTGCACCAGGCCCATTCTCAGCTGAGCCTACTCAGTTTAGCTCAATGCTGATTGGCTATTATTGTTTTAATTTTTTTAATTAATGGAGGCCAAATGCTCACTGGCTTCACTTGCATTCAATGCTACGGGTGGTACAATGCTCTTTCTGACCAGACAGCATCAGATAGATACTCTACACATACTGAGACAGAGGAGTGCTGTTTCGTTCGCTCGGATGCTTTCTCTGGTGAGATACATTCAGCAGCAGCCTCTTACAAATTGATGGACATTTATGAAACACGGAAAGACGAAAGAGACATGTTGTATGCCTTTTTTTTCTCATTTTCTTGGTCAATTTTTGGGGGAAGCCTGGCTTCCCTTGGCATCCATGAACACATGTACAGTACTGCTGGGGGTCAGGGTAATAAGCCTTCTAAGAAAACAAAAGCAGAGGCTGACCAGAGAGGGTCATGAATCTAACAAGATAATTATAGCAATGCCTAATTTACTACTTATTCTACTCTACTGGTTTGGATAACCTCCCGGGTGCTGACCCTCTCTCTCTCTCTCTCTCTCTCTCTCTCTCCCTCTCTCTCTCTTGCTTGCTTTTCTCTCCCTCTCTTTGTCTTTTCCTCTCTCTCCCATACACACACACAGACGCACACACAGACGCACATGCTCACGCACACGCACATGCTCGCACACACACACACACACACACACACACACACACACACACACACGCACACACCGACAAGAACCACCATCCACCCTCACCATAGCAGGCCTAAGTCTTCAGTCACATGGCTAGTTGTTCATAGTTGGTGGTACACACACAGTGCAGGGTGAAGCATGGACAGCAGTGGATCATTTTTATTGAGTCACAGCCCAGGGATTAATTCGGGCCGGGGACACAGGGGCCATGAAGGGCGAGCGCCTGGCCTCCCACCCACACAGCCTGCTGGGAGAAGGGGCCTGTACCAGAAGTGGAGCTAGAGGCCGGTACTTAGGGTCACAACATATTGTTCTCTCTCGGCTCTGGGTCTGGTGGCTGTCACACTGATGTTATCGATGGAGGAGGAAGGAATGACTTGGCAGACAGAAGGAGAGAGAAAGGAGGAAAGACAGCCCTTTGACCTTTTCCACCGGTCAACAGACACTGAGACAGATGAGTGATTCGTCAATCTGTCATCTCATTCAGGCTAGTGACCCAACAAGCTACATGAGACAATAAGACAATTGCCTAAACATATCTGCAGATACACAGTAAGGCTACATCTGTCAAGATCTGGAAGAAAAAAGTGCAAAAGTGTTTGAAACGCATTCCTCAAAATAAAGGGGCTTCTAAAAGTGTGCCATGTAGAGAGGAGCATAAACTCTCTCTGCATCCCAATGGCACCCTATTCCCTATATAGTGTACTATTTTTGACCAGAGCCCTATAGGGAATAGGGTGCCATTTGAGATGCATAATTTGTCTTTGGAGAGCTGTGGCGATGAAGGCTGAGTCCTCTGAGAGAGATCTGAGGCCCTGAGTGAATTCATGACAGAACGTCTCTCATCATCTATGGTCCAGATGAAGACAATTTTTTTATTTCACCTTTATTTAACCAGGTAGGCCAGTTGAGAACAAGTTCTCATTGACAACTGCGACCTCGCCAAGATAAAGCAAAGCAGTGCAACACAAATAACAACACAGAGTTACACATGGAATAAACAAACATACATTCAATTACACAATAGGAAGAAACAAAAGTCTATATACAGTGTGTGCAAATGGTGTGAGGAAGTACGGCAATAAATAGGCCATAGTCGCGAAGTAATTACAATTATAATATCACTGGAGTGATACATGTGCAGATGATGATGTGCAAGTAGAAATGCTGGTGTGCATAAGAGCAAAAAAGTAAATAAAAACAATATGGGGATGAGGTAGGTAGATTGGATGGGCTATTTACAGATGGGCTGTGTACAGCTGCAGAGATTGGTTAGCTGCTCAGATAGCTGATGTTTAAAGTTAGTGAGGGAGATATAAGTCTCCTACTTCAGAGATTTTTGCAATTCGTTCCAGTCATTGGCAGCAGAGAACTGGAAGGAAAGGCGGAAAAAGGAGGTGTTGGCTTTGGGGATGACCAGTGAGATATACCTGCTGGAGCGCGTGCTACGGGTGGGTGTTGTTATCGTGACCAGTGAGATGAGATAAGGCGGAGCTTTACCTAGAAAAGACTTATAGATGACGCCACTGGGTTTGGGGACAAATATGCAGCGAGGGCCAGCCGACGAGTGCATGCAGGTCGCAGTGGTGGGTGGTGTATGGGGCTTTGGTGACAAAACGGATGGCACTGTGATAGACTGCATCCAGTTTGCTGAGTAGAGTGTTTGAGGCAATTTTGTAAATGACATCGCCGAAGTCGAGGATCGGTAGGATAGTCAGTTTTACGAGGGTATGTTTGACGGCGTGAGTGAATGTTTGACGACGGCGTGAACATAAGTATTCAGACCCTTTCCTATGAGACTCGAAATTAAGCTCAGGTACATCCTGTTTCCATTGATCATCCTTGAGATGTTTCTACAACTTGATTGGAGTCCTCCTTTGGTAAATTCAATTGATTGGACATGATTTGGAAAGGCACACACCTGTCTATATAAGGTCCCACAGTTGACAGTGCATGTCAGAGCTTAAACCAAGCCACGAGGTCGAAGGAATTGTACGTAGAGCTCCACGACAGGATTGTGTCGAGGTACAGATCTGGGGAAGGGTACCAAAACATTTCTGCAACATTGAAGGTCCCCAAGAACACAGTGGCCTCCATTATTCTTAAATGGAAAAAGTTTGGAACCACTAAGACTCTTCCTAGAGCAGGCCGTCCAGCTAAACTGAGCAATTGGGGGAGAAGAGCCTCGGTCAGGGAGGTAACCAAGAACCTGATGGTCACTCTGACAGAGTTCCTCTGTGGGAATGTTTTTTTCAGTGGCAGTTCCTGGGAGACTAGTCAGGATCGAGGGAAAGATGAATGGAGCAAAGTACAGAGGTATCTTTGATGAAAACCTGCTCCAGAGCACTCAGGACCTCAGTCTGGGGTGAAGGTTCACCTTCCAACAGGACAACGACCCTAACCACACAGCCAAGACAACGCAGGAGTGGCTTCGGGACAAGTCTCTGAATGTCCTTGAGTGGCCCAGCCAGAGCCCGGACTTGAACCCAATCGAACATCTCTGGAGAGACCTGAAAATAGCTGTGCAGCAATGCTCCCCATCCAACCTCACAGAGCTTGAGAGGATCTGCAGAGAAGAATAGGAGAAACTCCCCAGGTGTGCCAAGCTTGTAGCATCATACCCAAGAAGACGCTAGGCTGTAATCTCTGCCAAAGGTGCTTAAACAAAGTACTGAGTAAAGGGTCTGAATACTTATGTCAATGTGATATCATTTATAATTTTTACTTTTTTTTGCAAAAATGTCTGAAAACTAGTTTTTGCTTTGTCATCATGGGGTATTGTTTGCAGATTGATGAGGGAAAAAAACTATTTAATACATTTTAGAATAAGGTTGTAACATAAGAGAATGTAGAAAAAGTTAATTAAGGGGTTTTATGACTTTCTGAATGTCCGTCTTTATGCTCATGCCACAGCTTGACAACCATTCATCGATGACATTGATTTGGTTTACCAATGGTAATAAACTGGAGTTCACTTTCTTTAAAATCCCAGACGTTGTCATTTTCCCAGCCCAGTAATAGCGGTGATTCTGAGGTATAATTCATCACTTCACCATGGTGCTTGACATAAAATCAGCTACAATAGGCCTAATTAAGACACTTTACTGGAGGATCCAAGACTGACCACGGGACACTGAAGAAAAAGGTGGGAGAGAACGGACAAAGGGGGCTCCCCACCCACCCCAGAGAGGGGGGCTCCACTCCCAAAACCAGTGGTGTGTGTATGTGTGTGTGTAGAGGAGTGAGGGAGAGAAGACACCCCTTTTCCCAACAAAGACAAAGGGTTGGAAGGGGATGGGTGATGTGTCAAGATCGAATATAGGGTTTAGCTTGGCATGCCATGTAATTGCTGAGTATGAACAATTAGTAACATAGTTGTTACACCTCAGAACATGTCTATTGTTCTGCCTGTCTGCAGCCTATATTTGGCAAAAACGTTCACACTCACAGTGGTCGTGGCTGCCAGGAATGAAGCCAGTCTGCTTTCAAGATGTGTGTTTGTCAATCGTCTCCTCTCCCGGCCCTCCTCCAGAAACACACACAGATCAGAGGATGATGTAAGCTAAGCTGCAGGGCACCATAGCTGTGTGTGTGTGTGTGTGTGTGTGTGTGTGTGTGTGTGTGTGTGTGTGTGTGTGTGTGTGTGTGTGTGTGTGTGTGTGCGTGCGTGCGTGTGTGCGTGTATGGAGAATTACTTACAACCGACGTGTAGCCAGCTATCAACACAGCCTCTTACAGATGATGGGATTCACCTGGCAGTAACGTATCCAGGGGGCGAGAAAGAAAAAAAAGCCAAGCAAACCAATATTTTCTATTTACTCTCTTCTGTTATTCTTCTTCCCACGCTACACATTTCTATTCAGTTAAAGGGAAGGAGATAGAAGGGATGGAGTGAGGAAGGATAGGAGGGATGGAGTGAGGAAGGATAGGAGGGATGGAGTGAGGAAGGATAGGAGGGATGGAGTGAGGAAGGATAGGAGGGATGGAGTGAGGAAGGATAGGAGGGATGGAGTGAAGGAAGGATAGGAGGGATGGAGTGAGGAAGGATAGGAGGGATGGAGTGAGGAAGGATAGGAGGGATGGAGTGAAGGAAGGATAGGAGGAATGGAGTGAAGGAAGGATAGGAGGGATGGAGTGAAGGAAGGATAGGAGGGATGGAGTGAAGGAAGGATAGGAGGGATGGAGTGAGGAAGGATAGGAGGGATGGAGTGAAGGAAGGATAGGAGGGATGGATGGAGTGAAGGAAGGATAGGAGGGATGGAGTGAGGAAGGATAAGAGGGATGGAGTGAAGGAAGGATAGGAGGGATGGAGTGAGGATGGATAGGAGGGATGGAGTGAGGAAGGATAGGAGGGATGGAGTGAGGAAGGATAGGAGGGATGGAGTGAGGAAGGATAGGAGGGATGGATGGAGTGA
Source organism: Oncorhynchus tshawytscha (assembly GCF_018296145.1). Lineage (NCBI taxonomy): Eukaryota > Metazoa > Chordata > Actinopteri > Salmoniformes > Salmonidae > Oncorhynchus > Oncorhynchus tshawytscha. The sequence continues at coordinate 1,216,379 of NC_056439.1, forward strand.
AGGAAGGATAGGAGGGATGGAGTGAGGAAGGATAGGAGGGATGGAGTGAAGGAAGGATAGGAGGAATGGAGTGAAGGAAGGATAGGAGGGATGGAGTGAGGAAGGATAGGAGGGATGGAGTGAGGAAGGATAGGAGGGATGGAGTGAAGGAAGGATATGAGGAATGGAGTGAAGGAAGGATAGGAGGGATGGAGTGAGGAAGGATAGGAGGGATGGAGTGAAGGAAGGATATGAGGAATGGAGTGAAGGAAGGATAGGAGGGATGGAGTGAGGAAGGATAGGAGGGATGTAGTGAGGAAGGATAGGAGGGATGGAGTGAAGGAAGGATAGGAGGGATGAGTGAGGAAGGATAGGAGGGATGGAGTGAGGAAGGATAGGAGGGATGGAGTGAGGATGGATAGGAGGGATGGAGTGAAGGAAGGATAGGAGGGATGGAGTGAGGAAGGATAGGAGGGATGGAGTGAGGAAGGATAGGAGGGATGGAGTGAGGAAGGATAGGAGGGATGGAGTGAGGAAGGATAGGAGGGATGGAGTGAAGGAAGGATAGGAGGGATGGAGTGAGGAAGGAAATAGGTGGAAAGCTGTTGTTTTAGCTTCCCTCATGTGTTTTACCTGGAATCTGTGAGGGGAGGAAAGATGCTCACGTAATGGGGTGGCATACATACAGTCCATATGTCTCCTACCTCCCAGTTACAAACACATACATGTAGACATCGTCCCTACTGGACATACTAGGTCAGCGATACATATGGTTTATTTTAGAGTGACACTAGTGACACAAATATTTGAAGTTTACACAGCACGAGAGAGAGAGAGCAAGATAGACAGACAGATAGATTTTTTAAAAATTAACTAGGCAAGTCAGAACAAATTCTTATTTACAATGACAGTCTACCGGGTAACAGTGAGTTAACTACCTTGTTCAGGGGCAGGATAACATATTTTTACCTTGTCGGCTCAGGGAGTCGATCCAGCAACCTTTTGGTTACTGGCCCAACGCTCTAATCACTAGGCTACCTGCTGCCCAAAGATAGATAGAGATATATATAGAGAGGGAGATAGATAGAGAGATGGAGAGAGATAGAGAGATATAGAGAGAGGGAGATAGATAGAGAGATGGAGAGAGAGAGATATAGAGGTAGATGGATAGAGAGGTAGATAGATATATAGAGAGATAGATAGAGAGAGAGAACCGGAGAAGAACCTGACACCCTCTGCACACAGGGGGACAAACACCTGCCTGGAGGTGACAGCATTTCCTCCCCCATATGCCCCCCTAGGCACAACTATGACAACATAACCAACAAAAACAGGTCACAACTCCTGCAGCTCTGTCGCACGCTGAGTATGTGCATAGTCAATGGTAGGCTTTGAGGGGACTCCTATGGTAGGTACACCTATAGCTCATCTCTTGGCATTAGTACTGTAGACTACTTTATGACTGACCTCAACCCAGAGTCTCTCAGAAAGCTCACATTCAGCCCACTGACACCCCTATCAGATCACAGCAAAATTGCAGTCTACTTGAATAGAGCAATACTCAATCATGAGGCAATCAAAGCCAAAGGAACTGAGTAATATTAAGAAATGCTATAGATGGAAGGAATGCAGTTTGGAAACCTACCAAAAAATAATTAGGCAACAACAAATTCAAACCCTTTTAGACAACTTCCTGGACAAAACGTTCCACTGTAATAGTGAAGGTGTAAACTTAGCCGAAGAAAATCTTAACAGTACTGTATATTTTACCTCTTAGCTTCCCCATCAAATCTAAAAATCTCAAATAGAAAACCGAAGAAAATGAACAACAATGACAAATGGTTTGATGAAGAATGCAAAAATCTAAGAAAGAAATTGGGAAACCTGTCCAACCAAAAACACAGAGACCTGGTAAACCTGAGTCTACACCTTCACTATGGTGAATCACTAAAACAATACAGAAATACTCTACGGAAAAAGAAGGAACAGCACGTCAGAAATCAGCTCAATGTAATTGTAGAATCCATAGACTCCAACCACCTCTGGAAAATTGGAAAACACTAAACAAACAACAACACAAAGAATCATCTATCCAAAATGGCGATGTATGGGTAAACCACTTCTCCAATCTTTTTGGCTCTATAACAACGAACACACAGCAAAAACAAATACATGATCAAATACACATCTTAGAATCAACTATTAAAGACGACCAGAACCCACTGGGTTCTCCAATTACCTTGAAAGAACTGCAGGACAAAATAAAACTCTCCAACCCAGAAAGTCCTGTGGTGTTGATGGCATCCTCAATGAAATGATAAAATATACAGACAACAAATTCCAATTGGCTATACTAAAACTCTTTAACATCATCCTTAGCTCTGGCATCTTCCCCAATATTTGGAATCAAGGGATGATTACCCCAATCCACAAAAGTGGAGACAAATTTGTCCCCAATAACTCCCGTGGGATATGCATCAATAGCAGCCTTGGGAAAATCCTCCGCATTATCATTAACAGCAGACTCGTACATTTCCTCAGTGAAAACAATGGACTGAGCAAATGTCAAATTGGCTTTTTATCAAATTATCGTACGACAGACCACGTATTCACCCTGCACACCCTAATTGACAAACAAACCAAAACAAAGGCAAAGGCAAAATCTTCTCATGCTTTGTTGATTTCAAAAAAGCCTTCGACTCAATTTGGCATGAGAGTCTGCTATACAAATTGGTGGAAAGTGGTGTTGGGGGAAAAACATACAACATTATAAAATCCATGTACACATTCAGAAAGTGTGCTGTTAAAATAGGCAAAAAACACACACATTTCTTCCCACGGAGCAGTAGGGTGAGACAGGGATGCAGCTTAAGCCCCACCCTCTTCAACATATCTATCAATGAATTGGCGACGGCACTAGAAAAGTCTGCACCACCCGGCCTCACTGTACTAGAATCTGAAGTTAAATGTCCACTGTTTGCTGATGATCTGGTGCTTCTGTCACCAACCAGAGAGGGCCTACAGCAGCACCTAGATCTTCTGCCCAGATTCTGTCAGACCTGGGCCCTGACAGTAAACCTCAGTAAGACAAAAAATTGGTGTTCCAAAAAAGGTCCTGTCGTCAGGACCACAAATACAAATTCCATCTAGACACCATTGTCCTAGAGCACACAAAAAACTATACAGTACATACCTTGGCCTAAACATCAGCACCACAGGTAACTTCCACAAAGCTGTGAAAGATCTGAGAGACAAGGCAAGAAGGGCATTCTATGCCTTTCAAAGGAACAGAAAATGTGACATACCAATTAGGATCTGGCTAAAAATACTTGAATCAATCATAGAACCCATTGCCCTGTATGGTTGTGAGGTTTGGGGTCCACTCACCAACCAAGAATTCACAAAATGGGACAAACACCAAATTGAGACTCCACATTCAGAATTCTGCTAAAATATCCTCTGTGTACAACGTAAAACACCAAATAATGCATGCAGAGCAGAATTAAACTGATACCCGCTAATTATCAAAATCCAGAAAAGAGACGTGAAATTCTACAACCACCTAAAAGAAAGCAATTCCCAAACCTTCCATGACAAAGCCGTCACCTGCAGAGAGATGAACCTGGAGAAGAGTTCCCCAAGCAAGCTGGTCCAGGGGCTCTGTTCACAAACACAAACAGACCCCACAGAGCCCCAGGACAGCAACACAATTAGACCCAACCAAATCATGAGAAAACAAAAAGATAATTACTTGACACACTAGAAAGAATTAAGGAAAAAACAGAGCAAACTAGAATGCTATTTGGCCCTGAACAGAGACTACACAGTGGCAGAATACCTGACCACTGTGACTGACCCAAACTTAAGGAAAGCTTTGACTATGTACTGTCATGACTGTCCTGACCAGGTCAGGTTACAGGAGACCACAACCCTACAGATTATCTCTCAACCCCAACAGAAGAGGAGAGATCTAGGGGTCTGAAGATGTGGGGGTTTTATGACCCCTCACGCCCCTGGTAAATCTCAGGCCACAGACAAATTCCTTTGTCTTGTTACTATGGAGAACCAGCCTCAGAACATTAAACATGAAATAAAGGAACTTTGGAACAATGGTTTCCGTCAGCCATAATGGTGGTCATGACGATAGATGGAATATGAAAATGTATGTCATTTTTGTTTTGTTATTAAAGGTTAATAGATGACGTTATTACGAAAACATTGTAACGTGAAGAGTTTTCCTAGTATATGTTTGATGTTTATACATTGTACGTTGTATGGAAAATATCCAAATCAAAGAGAATGTTTTGGGGAAGATGAAATGTTAAGTTAGTTGTCTAAAATTGGATTTGAATAAAATCTAGACCTTGCCTCATTAACTTGGTACGCCCAGAGAATTGCCCTAAAGGCGGTTACGCCCACTTCTGACCCAAGGTTATCAAACCTGTGAGTAGAGAATTTACAACAAGACTACGTGATCCCAGCTGCAGCAAGGTCTAAAAAGTCAAGGAACCCAGAATGCAACACAAGTTTGTTTTTTTTAAATAATTTTTTGTACCCCTTTTTCTCCCCAATTTCGTGAGAGACGAAGGTTGAAAGTCATGCGTCCTCCGATACACAACCCAACCAACCCGCACTGCTTCTTAACACAGCTCGCATCCAACCCGGAAGCCAGCTGCACCAATGTGTCAGAGGAAACACCGTGCACCTGGCAACCTTGGTTAGTGTGCACTGCGCCCGGCCCACCACAGGAGTCGCTGGTGTGCGATGAGTCAAGGATATCCCTTCCGGCCAAGCCCTCCCTAACCCGGACGACGCTGGGCCAATTGTGCGTCGCCCCACGGACCTCCCGGTCGTGGCCGGTTGAGATAGAGCCTGGGCACGAACCCAGAGTCTCTGGTGGCACAGCTGGCGCTGCAGTACAGCGCCATTAACCACTGCGCCCCACAAGTTTGAGGGCAAAGACATTTTTCAACCCAAGCTACGGATGAGTAGCTGTGTCTAAGCGGGTGAATTCAAGTCGAACCACCTAGACTCCATCTCACATCGAATCGTGGTCTCTAAAGGGTTTCATTCCTATGCTGTGAGCTCTGAGCTACAGAGCCGTCTGTCCTCAGAAGACCCCTTCCAGAGCAAAGGGTGAGGGAACAGACTACTAAGCACAAAACGACACCGACAGCGGGAGGACGATCAGGGAGGTGCGCCGGAGTAGTGCGTCATCGAACAGCTGAAGGCCTATGCAGCGAATCCTCAGAGATCATCCCCACGTAATTACATCATTATATTCTGAAACATAAGAGCGGCAGTTTGGGGCAAGGCTAGGGTTAGAATAGCATAGCTGACAAATTCACCCAAATGTATATTTCTCGTGTACTTTCTTTTTTCTCTCTCTTTTGAAATCCTCATTGTGGGTAATACGCACCATAGTGTGTTGGCCCGTTATACTAAGTGTTACGGCTTTCTTCCGTCGAAGGAGAGTCGGACCAAAATGCAGCGTGGTTAAATCGAGACATCTTTAATGATGATAAATACGAAACATACAAAAACAACAAACGGAAATGTGAAAACCTAATACAGCCTGTCTGGTGACAACTAACACAGAGACAGGAACAATCACCCACAAAACACACAGTGAAACCCAGGCTACCTAAATATGGTTCCCAATCAGAGACAACGAGAATCACCTGACTCTGATTGAGAACCGCCTCAGGCAGCCTTAGACTATGCTAGACACCCCTACTCAGCCACAATCCCAATACCTACTAAAACCCCAATACCAAAACACAACACAAAATAAACCCATGTCACACCCTGGCCTGACCAAATAAATATATAAACACAAAATACTAAGACCAGGGCGTGACAGAACCCCCCCCAAGGTGCGGACTCCTGGCCGCACACTAAAACCCATAGGGGAGGGTCCGGGTGGGCATCTGTCCACGGTGGCGGCTCCGGCTCGGAACGTGGACCCCACTCCAACCAAGTCTTAGTCCCCCTGTAATGCGTCCTTTGATTGGCGACCCTCGCCGCCGACCTAGGCCTAATAACCCTCACCAAGGACCCCACTGGACTGAGGGGCAGCTAGGGACTGAGGTAGAAGCTCGGGACTGAGGGGAAGCTCGGGACTGAGGGGAAGCTCGAGACTGAGGGGAAGCTCGGGACTGAGGGGAAGCTCGGCACTGAGGGGAAGCTCGGCACTGAGGGGAAGCTCGGCACTGAGGGGAAGCTCGGCACTGAGGGGAAGCTCAGCACTAAGGGGAAGCTCAGCACTAAGGGAAGCTCAGCACTGAGGGGAAGCTCAGCACTGAGGGGAAGCTCAGCACTGAGAGGAAGCCCAGTACTGAGAGGAAGCCCAGCACTGAGAGGAAGCTCAGCACTGAGAGGAAGCTCAGGCAGGTAGTTGGATCCGGCAGATCCTGGCTGACTGGCGGATCTGGAAGAGTCTGGCTGACTGGCAGATCTGGAAGAGTCTGGTTGACTGGCAGGTCTGGAAGAGTCTGGCTGACTGGCAGATCTGGAAGAGTCTGGCTGACTGGCAGATCTGGAAGAGTCTGGCTGACTGGCAGGTCTGGAAGAGTCTGGCTGACTGGCAGATCTGGAAGAGTTGGCAGATCTGGAAGAGTCTGGCTGACTGGCAGATCTGGAAGAGTCTGGCTGACTGGCAGATCTGGAAGAGTCTGGCTGACTGGTGGATCCTGGCAGACTGATGGATCTGGCTGCTCCATGTAGACTGGCAGCTCTGGCTGCTCCATGCAGACTGACATCTCTGGCTGCTCCATGCAGACTGGCATCCCTGGCTGCTCCATACAGACTGACACCCCTGGCTGCACCATGCAGACTGACAGCTCTGGCTGCTCCATGCAGACTGACAGCTCTGGCTGCTCCATGCAGGCTGGCAGCTCTGGCTGATCCATGCAGGCTGGCAGCTCTGGCTGATCCATGCAGGCTGGCAGCTCTGGCTGCTCCATGCAGGCTGACAGCTCTGGCTGCTCCATGCAGGCTGACAGCTCTGGCTGCTCCATGCAGGCTGGCAGCTCTGGCTGCTCCATGCAGGCTGGCAGCTCTGGCTGCTCCATGCAGGCTGGCAGCTCAGGCTGCTCCATGCAGGCTGGCAGCTCAGGCTGCTCCATGCAGGCTGGCAGCTCTGGCTGCGCTGAACAGGCAGGAGACTCCAGCAGCGCTGTAGAGGAGGAAGGCTCTGGCAGCGCTGAACATGCGGGAGACTCCGGCAGCGCAGGAGAGGAGGAAGGCTCTGGCTGCGCTAAACAGGCGGGAGACTCCGGCAGCGCTGTAGAGGAGGAAGGCTCTGGCAGCACTGAACAGGCGGGAGACTCCGGCAGCGCAGGAGAGGAGGAAAGCTCTGGCTGCGCTGAACAGGCGAGGCGCACTGAAGGCCTGGTGCGTGGTGCTGGAACTGGTGGTACTGGACCGAGGACACGCACAGGAAGCCTGGTGCAGGGAGCTGCCACCGGAGGACAGGTGTGTGAAGGTGGCACAGGATGGACCGGACCGTGAAGGTGTACTGGAGAGCCTGAGAGCAGGGCTGGCACAGGACGTGCAAGGCTAGGTAGGTACACAGGAGGCCTAGTGTGTGAGGCTGGCACAATTTTCACCAGCCGACTAACACGCACCTCAGGACGAGTATGGAGCGCTGACCCAGGTGCCATCAAATCCCCAACTCGCTCCGTCAGACGAATATCGTACCTAAAGCACCAAACTAGCAACTCCCTCATTACTCTCTCCTCCAATTTCCCCATTAACTCCTTCACAGTCTCTGCTTCGCTCACCTCTAACACCGGCTCTGGTTCTGGTCTCCTCCTTGGCTCCTCACTATAAACAGGGAGAGTTGGCTCAGGTCTGACTCCTGACTCTGCCACTCTCTCCCTGAGCCCCCCCCCCCAATACATTTTTGGGGCTGACTCTCTGTCTTCCGTCCGCGCCGCCATGCCTGCTTCGCCAACTCCATTCTCCGATAACCTGCTTCGCACTGCTCCAGCGAATCCCAGGCGGGCTCCGGCACTTTCTCTGGGTCGACAGCCCACCTGTCTATTTCCTCCCAAGTAGTGTAGTCCCGATATTGTTGCTCCTGCTGCCGCTGTTGCTTCTCCTCATACCAGCGCCTCTCAGCTCTCGCCGCCTCCAGTTCTTCTTTGGGGCGGCGATATTCTCCAGGCTGATCCCAGGGTCCTTCTCCGAACAATTCATCCTCCCATGTCCATTCCTCTCTTTGTTGCTTCTGCTGTCGCTGCCTGTCACCACGCTGCTCGGTCCAGTTGCGGTGGGTGATTCTGTTACGGCTTTCTTCCGTCGAAGGAGAGTCGGACCAAAATGCAGCGTGGTTAAATCGAGACATCTTTAATGATGATAAATACGAAACATACAAAAACAACAAACGGAAATGTGAAAACCTAATACAGCCTGTCTGGTGACAACTAACACAGAGACAGGAACAATCACCCACAAAACACACAGTGAAACCCAGGCTACCTAAATATGGTTCCCAATCAGAGACAACGAGAATCACCTGACTCTGATTGAGAACCGCCTCAGGCAGCCTTAGACTATGCTAGACACCCCTACTCAGCCACAATCCCAATACCTACTAAAACCCCAATACCAAAACACAACACAAAATAAACCCATGTCACACCCTGGCCTGACCAAATAAATATATAAACACAAAATACTAAGACCAGGGCGTGACACTAAGTTCTAATCAATAGCCTATAATGTGTTTTGTCTATGTGTATCTTTTATCATAATTTTAGCTTTTTAGTAAATAAATATTCAACTAAGATTGGTGTGGTACGAATTCATTGGTGAGACCCGGGTCCGTGCAGATTCACGGCTCTACGACGTTCAGAACGAGATTGGTAGAGGCAACTGTTTAATTAGCGGCTGTTGTAAAATCGATATTCTTTGAGTTAATTTGGGAAATAGAAACTCAATAAAAATTAGTTTTCCCATGGTGCCCCAGGTTAATGAGTTAATAATTGCTTGAATCAGTTAATCACGCAATATGAAACTTTAATCATTTGATGAACAACAGTCGTCACATTAACTAATACAGCGTCACGACAGTACAGACTTAGTGAGCATAGCCTTGCTATTGAGAAAAGGCCGCTATAGGTAAACCTGGCTCTCAAGAGAAGACACACTGCCCACAAAATGAGGTGGAAACTGAGCTGCACTTCCTAACCTCCTGCCAAATGTATGACCATATTAGAGACACATATTTCCCTCAGATTACACAGATCCACAAAGAATTCGAAAACTTTTGATAAGCTCCCATGTCTACTGGGTGAAATACCACAGTGTGTCTTCACAGCAGCAAGATTTGTGACCTGTTGCCACAAGAAAAGGTCAACCAGTGAAGAACAAACATTGTAAATACAACCCATATTTATTCTGATTTATTTTCCCTTTTTGTAACGGCTGTTGTTGGTGGAAGCAGGTGAGGACCAATGCGCAGCGTGGTAAGTGTCCATCTTTTTAATAAAGTAAATGACTGAACAAAAACAATAAAATGAAAGAACGAACGAACGAACGAAACCGAAACAGTTCTGTCTGGTGCAGATACCAACACTCAACAGAAAACAATCACCCACAACTCAAGGGTGAAGACAGGCTGCCTAAGTATGGTTTTCAATCAGGGACAACGATTGACAGCTGCCTCTGATAGACAACCATACCAGGCCAAACACAGAAATACCAAATCATAGAAACACGAACATAGACAACCCACCCAACTCCCGCCCTGGCCATACAAAAACAAAGACATAACAAAAGAACTAAGGTCAGAACGTGACACTTTGTACTTTAACCATTTGCACATTGTTACAACACTGTATATATACATAATATGACATATGTAATGTCTTTATTATTTTGGAACATCTGTGAGTGTAATGTTTACTGTTCATTTTATTGTTTATTTCACTTTTGTATATTATCTACTTCACTTGCTTTGGTAATGTTAACATATATTTCTCATGCCAATAAAGCCCCTTGAATTGAATTGATAGAGAGATAGATAGAGAGAGAGATAGAGAGATAGACAGACAGACAGGTAGAATGATAGGCTCCCTGTGCAGTGACTGAATCATCAAACATCAGCCAGCCAGCAAGGGGGGTGTGTGTGTGTGTGTGTGTGTGTGTGTGTGTGTGTGTATAGCAGCTCTGCCTGCTGCAACAAGATCTCATAGTTTCACTTTGAAATTAGTGTAAAGAGTCCTGTGTGTATCTGGTGAGAGAGTCAGGCGCAGGACAGCAGATACGAGCTAAAAAAAAATTGCTTTACTCAAAAGAGGCAAATATACAAAGAAACATCTTAATCACACACAGACGGACCGAAAATTACAATAAACAATCACTCACAAAAAAATATGTAGGGAACAGAGGGTTAAATAATGAACAAGTAATTGTGGGATTGACAACAGGTGTATGAAACAAAGACAAATGGAAAATGAAAAGTGGATCGGCAGTAACTAGAAAGCCGGTGATGTCAACCACCGAACGCCGCCCGAACAAGGAGAGGGATTGACAGTACCCCCCGCACCTTGACACCGTCCTCGGGAACGACCCGGAGGACGAGGCACAGGGCAATCCGGATGGAGACGGTGGAAATCGCGCAGCAACGAAGGGTCCAGAACCGCCTCCACCGGCACCCAGCATCTCTCCTCCGGACCGTACCCCTCCCACTCCACGAGGTACTGAAGGCTCCTCGCCCAATGCCTCAAGTCCAGGATAGCTCGAACAGCATACGGCGGGGCCCCCTCGATGTCCAGAGTGGGAGGAGGAACCTCCAGTACCTCAGCTTCCTGGAGTGGACCAGCCAACACCGGCCTGAGGAGAGACACATGGAACGAGGAGTTAATATGATAATCTGGGGGAAGCTGTAACCTATAACATACCTCGTTCAGTCTCCTCAGGACTTTAAAATGCCCCACAAACCACGGACGCAGCTTCCGGCAGGGCAGGCATGCTGCGGTGGTGGTCAGCGCCCTCTTTTTGCCGCCTCACGGCCCGTTGTAGGTGCGCATGGGCACCTATGGTCTCCTCCGAGCGCTTGAACCATGCGTCCACCGCAGGCGCTTTGATCTGTCTCTAATGCCACGGTGCCAGAACCGGCTGATTCCCCAGTACGCTCCCAGAAGGGAGGGAGGTTAGTGGAGGAGTGGCGGAGTGAGTTTTGAGCCATCTCTGCACAGGGGATGAACGCCACCCACTCCTCTGGCCAGTCCTGGCAATATGACTGCAGAAACCTACCCACATCCTGGTTGACTCTCTCCACCCGCCCATTACTCTCTCGGTGTTACTCTCGGTGTGAAAACCTGAGGTGAGGCTGACCGAGACCCCCAAACGTTCCATGAACGCTCTCCAGACCCTGTACGTGAACTAGGGACCTCGATCAGAGACTATGTCCTCAGGAATCCCGTAGTGCCGGAAGACATGAGTGAACAGAACAGGGCCATAGGGAGACCGGGCAAAGGGAGGAGACGGCGGGACTTAGAAAACCGATCCACAACGACCAGGATCCTGGTGTTGCCCTGTGAGGGAGGATGATCCGTCAGGAAGTCCACCGACACGGCCGCTGTGGAACAGGTAGGAGTTGTAATTTCCCTCTGGGCAGGTGCCTGGGGGCCTTGCACTGGGCGCACACCGAGCAGGAGGAAACATAAACCCTCACGTCCTTGGCCAAGGTGGGCCACCAGTACTTCCCACTAAGGCAACGCAGGGCGAAGCTTTGATGGCGTGCCTGAGTGCTGAGAGAGCATGGCTCCTATCCCAGCCTCGGACGCATCCACCTCAACTATGAACGCCAAAGAGGGATCCGGATGAGCCAGTACGGGAGCTGAGGTAAACAGAGCCTTCAGGTGACCAAAAGCCCTGTCCGCCTCAGCCGACCACTGCAGCCACACCAGTCCTCCCTTCAGCAGTGAGGTAATGGGAGCTGCTACCTGACCAAACCCCCGGATAAACCGCTGGTAGTAGTTGGCAAACCCCAGAAACCGCTGCACTTCCTTTACCGTGGTGGGAGTCGGCCAATTACGCACGGCTGAAATGCGGTCACTCTCCATCTCCACCCCTGAGGTGGAAATGCGGTACCCTAAGAAGGAGACGGACTGTTGAAAGAACAGACATTTCTCAACCTTGATGTACAGGTCATGCTCCAACAGTCAACCAAAGCACCTTGCACACCAGGGACACATGCTCGGCGCGTGTAGCGGAGTATATCAGAATGTTGTTAATATACACCACTACACCCTGCCCGTGCAGGTCCTGGAAAATCTCGTCAACAAAGGCCTGGAAGACTGATGGAGCATACATCAACCCGTACGGCAGGACGAGGTACTCATAGTACCCTGAGGTGGTACTAAATGCCGTCTTCCACTCGTCCCCCTCCCGAATATGCACCAGGTTGTAAGCGCTCCTGAGATCCAACTTTGTGAAGACGTGTGCCCCGTGCATTGACTCGATCGCACTGGCAATGAGAGGCAGCGGGTACCTCATAGTGATCACATTTTTCCCTCGATAGTCAATACATGGGCACAGACCCCCATCCTTCTTCTTCACAAAAAATAAATTTGAGGAGGCATTATCCCTGCCCCAGGGATTCGGAAACATATGTTTCCATAGCCACCGTTTCCTCCTGTGACAGAGGATACACGTGACTCCTGGGAAGTGCGTCTACCAGGAGATTTATCGCACAATCCCCCCGTCGATGAGGTGGTAATTTAGTCGCCCTCTTCTTACAGAAGGCGAGAGCCAAATCGGCATATTCTGAGTGGATGCACACGGTGGAGACCTGGTCTGGACTTTCCACCGTAGTCGCACTGATGGAAACCCCCACAGACCTCCCTGAGTACTCTCGTGACCACCCCTTGAGAGCCCTATGTTGCCACGAAATAGTGGGGTCATGATAGGCCAACCAGGGTAAGCCCTGCACCACAGGAAACGCAGGAGAATCAATAAAGAAGAGACTGATTCTCTCCTCATGACCCTCCTGCGTAACCATGTCAAGTGGAGCGGTGGCCTCCCTAATCAGCCCTGACCCTAATGGTCGACTATCTAAGGCGTGCACAGGGAAGGGCATATCCACAGGAACAAGGGGAATCCCTAAACTATTAGCAAATGAATGATCTAGTGCCTTATGTTGGGAATGTGAGGAAAACATATACATGTGAGCAACAAGGGGCTCTGGGTGAGCCTGGTGCCGACTCACCTGGGGTGACACAATAGTGCCCTGCCTGCTGCCTCGACTTCCTGAGGAACCCCCCCAGCACCAACCAGCAGTGTGCCCTCTGCGGCCACAGATGGTGCAGGGAATGGCCCCTCCTCTGGTCGCCCTAAGTGCAGCACCCCCTAGCTCCATGGGCGTCAGAGCGGAGGTGCTGGGGGATGGAACTGACAGGCCCCGATCCGGACATCCGCAGGCTGTCAGCAGGTTGTCCAGCTGGATGGGTAGGTCCACCAGCTGGTCCAATGTGCGGGTGGTGTCTCTGCAGGCCAACTCCTGACGAACGTCCTCACGCAAACTGCACCTGTAGTGATCAATCAGGGCCCTGTCGTTACATTCCGCGATAGCGATCGGGGTCCAGAAGTCCAAGGCAAAATCCTGCGCGCTCCTCATCCCCTGCCTGAGGTGGAACAGACGTTCACCTGCCGCTCGACCCTCAGGTGGGTGGTCGAACACTGCCGGAATATGGCGGGTGAACTCTGCGTAATGATCCAACGCCGCATCTCCCTCACACCATACGGTGTTGGCCCACTCCAGGGCTTTGCCTGAGAGGCAGGAGACGAGGGTGGACACACTCTCACACCCAGAAGGAGTCGGGTGGACGGTCGCCAGGCAGAGCTCCAGCTGTAGTAGAAAACCCTGGCATCCGGCAGCCGTCCCATCATACTCCCTGGGGAGCGCGAGTCGAAACCCGCTGGGACCAGGGGAAGGAGAGGTGGTCAGTGGGACCTGTTGTAGTGAAGCTGGTGGAGGCGCTGAAAAACCTCTTCTCTCAAAATGATCCATAGTCTGCAGCACGCGATCCATGGCAGTGCCCAGACATTACAACATGGTCGCATGCTGCTGTATGCGCTCCTTCACTGGAGCTCCTGCTGACTCCATTCTTCGGGTGAGTGATTCTATAATGAGTCCTGTGTGTAGCTGGTGAGAGAGTCAGGCGCAGGACAGCAGATACGAGTAAAAAAACATGCTTTTCTCAAAAAAGGCAAAAAGAAAGACACACAGACGGACCGAAATATACGATAAACAATCACTCACAGAAAACCATGTGGGAAACAGAGGGTTAAATAATGAACAAGTGATTGTGGGATTGACAACTGGTGTGTGAAACAAAGACAAAACAAATGGAAAATGAAAAGTGGATCGGCAGTAGCTAGAAAGCCGGTGACTTCGACCGCCGAACGCCGACTTCGGTGGAAGTCGTGACAATTAGACTTATTATGTCTATTTTTTGCCCATTAATTCTATGTGGTTAAACGGTTAATTTCACATGGTTACAGGGTTAGACAGAAACAACTCAAAGGGTTAAGTTTAGGTTTTATTCCGAGTGGTTAAGGTCAGGGCTGTGATTTGGAGAAGGCTTAAAACATAATAATTATAAACAATGCGCTGTTTCCATCAAGTAGCATTAAGTATTCTCCCGGCTTGCTAGAGCATTGTGAACTGTTGTGGTGCAGTGGTCTGAGCAGCAAGCTGGGGTCAGGGCAGGGCACTCCTAGCATCATGAGTTCACGCAAGTGCTAGGCAATTACATTTTTTTAGGGTGAGCGATGAGGAAGGAATATAACGACGGTCTCAGGACCTTTTCAAACGTCTGAAATGGAAGTCTATTTCTAGTGATCAGCAACAGCCTCCTGCCCATGCACACACACACTCATTTGAAAGCGGTGTCGTTAGATGTGTGCATTACCCTGCTATTTCTGTCCATCGAGCCATTCAGACTAAATTAGCTTGGCCATATTTATCACTTGCCAAAACTGCCAACCGGTGTTAAACTTTAAAGTTAGTTTCTACATTTCATTTCCCTAGAGTCAAGCCCACCAGGAGTCAGACAGAATTCACAATGAGCTGCCTTTGGGCGGAATGTTCTCTCTGTTTTCCACCCCTCACTGAAAAGAAAAGAAACACATGAAGAATAGGACGAGAAGAAGAGAAGAGAGAGATGAGGAGGACTATTAGAGAACACACAGAGACATGCAAGCATGCACACATCATACACACACACACACACACTTAGGTACATTACTGCTTGCTTTCCACAACGAATCCAACCCATTCAACATATAATAAAAGTCCCTGTTCTAATATCCATCCCTAGGTCGTCAATAGAACACAACTCAGGTCGACAGTGTGGCTATCTACCTCTCTCTTTTCATGGGTGTGAACCACACAGCAGCCAGAAGCTGTAGCCCATAATGTTAGGGACGCTACTTGTTAGTGGGGTATAAATACAGGGGTCTGCATCACAGATGGGGAGAGAGGATAAAGAGCGCCATCCATCAGTCTCCCAGGGGAGCCGGGACAAATTAAAGCCTATAAAAGGCCTCATTACTGGGGGCAGCACTCCTGTCTCCAGCCCCCTCATCTCTCTACATCAGCTCCTCCCTCCACACTGAACTGAGCATTACGCCACCAGGGGGAAATTACACACATAAAGCACTGAGGAATCCGGCGCCCGCGCTAATATGTTCCAGCATGACAATGTCCACAGGCACTCACTGATTCATTCTCACGTCCGCACGCGTGTGTGTGTGTGTGTGTGTGTGTGTGTGTGTGTGTGTGTGTGTGTGTGTGTGTGTGTGTGTGTGTGTGTGTGTCACTACTGCATCCTTTGCATACTGCAATTTAATTGATTGTTATAGCAGTGTGATGATAAAACCATTTTTACTATAATTTCACTCTAGAGTCTTTTCAATCATTCTGACTCATGTGCGCTTCATAATTAGTACCCTTAAACTGAGTCAAGGCCCTGTGGTCCAGACCCTCTCGTTGACTACACTAAAACACTCCATTTTATATCACTCTGAAGTCAAGTCCTGAGGCTGTGTCTGTGTGAACACCCCAGCAAGTCTGCTCTAGGGAGGTGCCCATTAAAGATATGATGAGACAGAGATGGTGTGAGACGTCAGCCTGGCATGGCTGCAGGGTTGACCGCTGGCTGCACACTCCTGACTAGAAAACACACACCCATCTACCCAGTACCAGCCTACCAGTGTCCAGGCAACAGAGACAGAGACAAAGACAGAGACAGAGACAGAGACAGAGACAGAGACAGAGAGAGAGAGAGAGAGAGAGAGAGAGGGGAGAAAGAAAGAAAGAGAAAGACATATATATATATATAGAGAGAGAGAGACACACACAGAGACACAGAGAGTCAGAGAGAGACAGAGACACAGAGAGAGAGACAGAGAGAGAGAAATAAAGATCTGAGAGACAGAAGGGAGGGAAAGGAGGAAGTGAAAGTCAGCATGGGAACCTTATTAAACCCAAAACCCCATTGGCTCCTTTCTCCCAAAACCCATCCCCTTCCTCCATCCCCGGTCCTGAATTAGCCTACAGACTAAGTACAGAGTTATATGAGAGACTTCTTATTTCATCAATATGAGGGTGAAGAAATATCTGCTGAATCCCTTGAAATGAATTATTGACTGTCTCTAGTGGGGCTGGAGCGTCGGAGCTGGAGCCGAAGAACAGCCATGGCTATGGGGAATCTTTAATATCAGCTATTTCTGCGGTGTGTGACATTCAAACTGTTCCGCGTCTTCCTGTTCACCAAGTACCATTCAACCTGGCCCTGAAAATAGGCAATATTATAGCTTCAGGTTGGTTGGTGAGGACAAAGACTTATGAGGATGCGATTAAAGAGGAGACTGAGGTAGCGCTAAGCTTGTCAGCGTACCGTTTACCCAGAGAAATCCTAGTCTGATTACACTTTGACAGCTACAATTGCGCTGGGGAGAGGAGAGAGGTTGATGGAACCTAACTCATCCACACAGCCTGCTAGAGGAGACGGTGTGTACGGCTCTTGAGGGGGTTGGTTCTAGTGTTGGCCCGCAGGGACCGCCATACAAGAAACAAGCTTGTGTAACATCTCATTTTACTTTCCTCACAGAAATATTTCTCACCCCCTCCCTTTTTTTGACTCAAATTTGCACGCACAAACCGCATACTCAATTATTATTTGCATTAAATAATTAATAGGCCAATGGTTAACAGTATGGGCCTTTAGAGTCGGTGCGTTGTGCATCCAGCCCTCCACCGCTCATTCTTTTAAGACAAACATGACAGAGAAGAGGGGGAACTTCAGAGTCCTGGTAGTCCTCATTTAAATCAAGTTGGAGAAAAAAAGACAGTATTGATTCCAAAGTCTGCTACTCTACTTGCGCTCAGCCTGCTTGCCTTCCAAAACATCTTTTTTTTTTTTTTTTTTTTTTTTGGGGGGGGAGTCCCCATAGAGGCTAAAACAAAGCCGATGGATGGACTTGTTTGAGGCTAAAAGAGTGGTAACGCAGCATGGGGTAGAGCTCCAACTAGGAACAAGAACAGAAGAAAGAGATGTTGTAAACCTCAACACTTCAACTCAAACCTGACCACTGTATCCATGACAACCAGGTGTAACTGACTTGACTGTAGCAACAGTACAACATGTCAAACAATGTCCACTCAGACTCATACTCATAATGCCCCACACTGGGATAGCACCTTGTGTGCACCATCCTTCTACATACAGGTTCCTTTGTAACAAGAACACTACTGCCACAATGGGGATGTCAGGTGTATTTTCCATTCGCCGACAACAAGGCAACATTTATGGTTCATAAATACCCAAAGAATTTTTTAAAAACACACTGACATTGAATGAAGCAGCCTGCCTTCGAGTGTAAGGTAGCAATGAGACGTAATATGTACACAGCAGCCTCTCTCTCTCTCTCTCGCTCTCTCTCTCTCTCTCTCTCTCTCTCTCTCTCACCCAGCTGTAGGATAAACAGAGAGATAACAATGTGATTAAGGTATAATTGCTGCTGTGACTGGTGTGACTGTGGTGACTGTGGTGACTGTGATGACTGTGGTGACTGTTGCCCATTACTGCAGAGCGGTGGGGCTTATTATTTGCTGCTGTGACTGGTGTGACTGGTGTGACTTTGATGACTGTGGTGACTGTTGCCCATTACTGCAGAGCGGTGGGGCTTATTATTTGCTGCTGTGACTGGTGTGACTGGTGTGACTGTGGTGACTGTGGTGACTGTTGCCCATTACTGCAGAGCGGTGGGGCTTGTTATTTGCTGGCGGTTGGCGGTGATGATTTGACACAGTTTGATCTCCATGTAACCAATTGCAGGGCTCCTACAGCTACAGTAGGATTTGTTTATGGATTGATTGATCAAAGGGACGCCTCCATCTCTATGTCTGTTTCATGTAAACATTCCGGGGAGACAGTTTGAGTTTCGTTGTGCTACTATAGCAACAGTGGAATGTGAGTGTTGACCTCACTGGATGTGAGGATGGATACATGGACTATTTAGTTGTTTTTCTTTACTGTTTGGACACTTCCTTAATTATAATCTGTGGTGGAAAAAGTACTCAATTGTCATACTTGAGTAAAAGTAAAGATACCTTAATAGAAAGTGACTCAAGTAAAATTGAAAGTCACCCAGTAAAATACTACTTGAGTAAACGTCTAAAAGTATTTGGTTTTAAATATACTTAAGCATCAAAAGTAAATGCAATTGCTAAAATGTACTTAAGTATCAAAAGTAGAAATATTCAAATTCCTTATAATAAGCAAACCAGGCGGCACAATTTTCTGACAGATAGCCAGGGGCACACTCAGACCTAATTTACAAACGAAGCATTTGTGTTTAGTGAGTCCGCCAGATCAGAGGCAGTAGGGATGACCCGGGATGTTCTCTTGACAAGTGTGTGAATTGAACCATTTTCCTGTTAAAATATAACAAGTACTTTTGGGTGTCAGGGAAAATGTATGGAGTAAAAAGTACATTATCTTCTTTAGGAATGTAGTGAAGTAAAAGGAAAAGTTGGCAAAAATAGTAATAGTAAAGTACTTAAGTGGTACTTTAAAGTATTTTTTACTTAAGTGCTTCACACCACTGATTATAATCATCAATTATTATGCTGACTGCAATTACTCAACAACTAACCATAGCAAATGAAAAACTGATGGATTTTAAAGTGTATCCATGGGTTGTTGTTGTTCTTTTATGTACTGTTTTGAGTTGATGCCTTGATAGACAGTTTGCTGTAGACTGTATGTAACACATGATTTAGTCACATACAATCTACAACAAACTGTCTATTAATGCATCAGAGGAGGCTGGTGGGAGGAGCTATAGGAGGACGGGCTCATTGTAATGGCTGGAATTGAATTAACGTAACAGCCTCAAACATATGTAAGCCACACGTTTGACTCCGTTCCATTTAGTCCATTCCAATGAGACTGTCCTCCTATAGCTCCTCCCACCAGCCTCCGATGGTGCACATCAGCAATATTGTCGGTTCAGTTTAACATTTCACTCTCTGTCCAAATTTTGGCGAGTTCTGTGTGCTCTTCTTCTCTTTCCTAAGACGGGCCCCATCTTCCATCTGTTAAGCGCACAATAATTCTTATAACGAGAAGACGAGAAGATTTTGTATTCCACATTTGACTGTGTATCCCCAAAACACTACCCCAGCCTGGCGCAGCTCCTCGCCCTCTTTGATGAGAAGCTTTCATGTGAAAAGTTGAGAATAACCACATGTGTTAGGGTCCAAAAGATACAGTACCAGCAACAATAACATGCAGTGTGGGTCGGTTTCTAGAGCAACAGTATGGTAATCTTCAGGAAGTGCTGAGATCCGCGATAGGCGAAACAGCGCCACTGGCCGACCCAGGGAATTTGTTATTGGTTTTTGCATTGAGGAAATGAGCATCCAACATCGAGGTAATCAAATAAAATGGTAGCACTCTGCTGTTCTGTCACGCGTGCAGTGATGTGCTGTGATGTCAGAGGGAGAAAGAAACTGTGCTGGTTGTTTGAAGTTACGTCTTTGTTGTCGTAACATTGACAACAGACGTGGCAGTTTCATTGCTACGGATTGCAGCTTTAAGGTCGTCCAGTAACTTAGAATAAGAAGGAAATAAAGGAAATGTCACATAGTAGTGACATCTATCCTGAACATAATGAAATAAACATTTACAAAAGAACATTCCATGTCTTCAGATGTTCATTCATTTCAACATTGGACAGATTTGCCGCCTAAAAATATGACACTGACGACCGACCTTTTAAATCAAATGCAGATCACCATTATTTGTAGGAACATTCAATGCTATGACTTGTATTGCTGCAATTCATTTTGCTTAACTGAAATTCTGTGTGTCACTGTTGGTCTTTGCAGGTGTCATTTTGGCGAGGTGTGTTCTGGCGCGTCTTCCTCAGTCATGCTGAGGAGAAATACCTTCTGAGAGGAGACCCGTGAGCTCCACCTTGCTGTTGTCCCTGCTCGTTTAGCCCTTGCAGGTTAAAACCCCCAACGAGGTGAGACGTCTGTCACACACTCACACAGAAGCGTGCACGCACACACACACACAACGTTGAGTTTCATTGACACACACACACACACACACCCTACCCTTCCTTTAAACTAGCAGACAGCAGCACTAGTGCCCCATGAATAGTGCATACTGTTAAAGCCCACGGTTTACAGAGGATCACAACCTGCAGTAGCATCCTGCTGAAAGGGCTTTGGGGAATTACACTAGTACCTTTATTTACACAACTAGCTGCTTCATAAAGCATTTACCACTCAACGTGTGTGAGTGTGTGAGTGTGTGTGTGTATGTGTGTGTGTGTGTGTGTGTGTGTGGCCTGGTTGGGGTCATTAGAGGCAGCTTGCTGTGCCCTGATTGGTGCATTCTCAGTGTGCGAACACAGCAAGGGATCGATTAGTACCTAGTTTGGCATTTCACACAGACCCTCCTCTCTACCTCTGTTTCATACGGCCCCAGCATCTAATCTGCACAATAGAGAGCCAAGAGAAGAGATGGAAAGAAGAGCAAGAGAAGAAGGGAGACAGAGAGAGAGAGAGAGAATGAGAGGAAGAGAGACAGAGAGAGGGAGAGAAAAGCAAGAGGCAGAGAGAGACATACAACATTATAAAATCCATGTACACAAACAACAAGTGTGCGGTTAAAATTGGCAAAAAACACACACATTTCTTCACACAGGGTCGTGGGGTTAGACAGGGATGCAGCTTAAGCCCCACCCTCTTCAACATATATATCAACGAATTGGCGCGGGCACTAGAAAAGTCTGCAGCACCCGGCCTCCCCCTGCTAGAATCCGAAGTCAAATGTCTGCTGTTTGCTGATGATCTGGTGCTTCTGTCACCAACCAAGGAGGGCCTACAGCAGCACCTAGATCTTCTGCCCAGATTCTGTCAGACCTGGGCCCTGACAGTAAACCTCAGTAAGACCAAAATAATGGTGTTCCAAAAATGGTCCAGTCACCAGGACCACAAATACAAATTCCATCTAGACACTGTTGCCCTAGAGCACACAAAAAACTATACATACCTTGGCCTAAACATCAGCGCCACAGGTAACTTCCACAAAGCTGTGAACGATCTGAGAGACAAGGCAAGAAGGGCATTCTATGCCATCAAAAGAAACATAAATTTCAACATACCAATTAGGATTTGGCTAAAAATACTTGAATCAGTCATAGAACCCATTGCCCTTTATGGTTGTGAGGTCTGGGGTCCGCTCACCAACCAAGACTTCACAAAATGGGACAAACACCAAATTGAGACTCTGCACGCAGAATTCTGCAAAAATATCCTCCGTGTACAACGTAGAACACCAAATAATGCATGCAGAGCAGAATTAGGCCGATACCCACTAATTATCAAAATCCAGAAAAGAGCCGTTAAATTCTACAACCACCTAAAAGGAAGCGATTCACAAACATTCCATAACAAAGCCATCACCTACAGAGAGATGAACCTGGAGAAGAGTCCCCTAAGCAAGCTGGTCCTGGGGCTCTGTTCACAAACACAAACACACCCTACAGAGCCCCAGGACAACAGCACAATTAGACCCAACCAAATCATGAGAAAACAAAAAGATAATTACTTAACACATTGGAAAGAATTAACAAAAAAACAGAGCAAACTAGAATGCTATTTGGCCCTACACAGAGAGTACACAGCGGCAGAATACCTGACCACTGTGACTGACCCAAAATTAAGGAAAGCTTTGACTATGTACAGCCTCAGTGAGCATAGCCTTGCTATTGAGAAAGGCCGCCCTAGGCAGACATGGCTCTCAAGAGAAGACAGGCTATGTGCTCACTGCCCACAAAATGAGGTGGAAACTGAGCTGCACTTCCTAACCTCCTGCCCAATGTATGACCATATTAGAGAGACATATTTCCCTCAGATTACACAGATCCACAAAGAATTCGAAAACAAATCCAATTTTGAAAAACTCCCATATCTACTGGGTGAAATTCCACAGTGTGCCATCACAGCAGCAAGATTTGTGACCTGTTGCCACGAGAAAAGGGCAACCAGTGAAGAACAAACACCATTGTAAATACAACCCATATTTATGCTTATTTATTTTATCTTGTGTCCTTTAACCATTTGTACATTGTTAAAACACTGTATATATATATATATAATATGACATTTGTAATGTCTTTACTGTTTTGAAACTTCTGTATGTGTAATGTTTACTGTTAATTTTTGTTGTTTTTCACTTTATATATTCACTTTGTATGTTGTCTACCTCACTTGCTTTGGCAATGTTAACACATGTTTCCCATGCCAATAAAGCCCTTGAATTGAATTGAATTGAATTGAGAGAGAGGGAGAGAGAGAGAGACAGAGAGAGAGAGAGAGAGAGAGTCTGCTCCAGTGACCTTCCCTTTATGAAGGGAAGAACCAGAGACCAACCTGAGGTCTAACCAGTCCCCAGACAACATGGATGTACTTGAGCCTGTCTACAGACACTAGTGAAAAGGTATTTTACATTTAACTCAGTACATTGATCTCTACACGATCAACAACAATTCATTAACTGAACATCATTTACTACAAATGACCTGAAACACAACACTATTGCGTCTTAACTCAAGTGGGTAATTGATTGAGGTGAGAACCCTGGCAGAGGGGGCAGAGAGGTGCATAATGCCAACAGGAAGGATATCAAGACCAATTTACATTCTATTTACATATGTAGCCAGAAACACACACACACACGCATGCACATGTGCACACCCACCCACACACACTCCAAAGTGGATGGCCCTTAACACGTGGGTGTCAAGATGCTCAGGAGTGCATCAGTAGTGGGATGGGAGGCACCGAGGGGGAAAGCTGAAATCAGCACTGAGCGAGGAGAGAGAGAATCTGGCTGAAACTACACAAGAAGAGAGAAGAACAAGTCTTTTAATGAAGCAACCGTGGTCCTCGGCCATAATTTTCAAAGGAGCAGCCCAAGATTAAAGTCAAAGGAGTCTCCCAATGGCTTCGAGTCTGCACTTCTTTGAAAAACACCCCCAGTGTACAAAGCTTTCCCCCCTTCTTCTCTCCTCCTCGCCCACCCCGTCCTCGTCTTTTCTTTCTCTCCCTTCTCGCTCTTTCTTTCTTTTTTCTTTCTGAAGCTGCACTTTAGCCACCAAATGTGGCCCCCTGATCCCATCATTAGAACAGCTCAGGCAGGAGGGCTTTATGTGGAGAGAAAGAGAGAGAGAACTGACAGACCTGGGCCCCTGCCACGACAACGAGGGGCTTGCTCTTTAACTGCAACGAATACCTCTCTCTCTCTCTCTCTCTCTTTCACACACACACACACACACACACACACACACACACACACACACACACACACACACACACACACACACACACACACACACACACACACACACACACACACACACACACACACACACACACACACACACACACACACACTACAATAGGATGAATAATTGATTGTCCCGGGGCTTCATGTGTTAAGAACAGAGGAGGCGTGCCAGTAGCGTTTTCACTTCATATTTGTATTGTCTTTAGTCTCCGCCAGTCATCTCCATTTCTACCACCTGTCTCAGTCAGATGCAGCGCTGGAGCGCACCTAGCCCCGGAACTAGCTTTCATCTCTCTCTCTCTCTCTCTCTCTCTCTCTCTCTCTCTCTCTCTCTCACACACACACACACACACACATACACACATACACATACACACATACACACATACACATACACACATACACACATACACACATACACACATACACACATACACACATACACACATACACACACACACACACACACACACACACACACACACACATACACACATACACACATACACACATACACACATACACACACACACACACACACACACACACATACACACACACACACGCAGCTACTGGAGGAACAAAAAAGGAGTGAGAAGGGGGAGAAGAGAACATACTGTTTCAGGAGATCATTATCTAGCAGGGAGAAACCAGGACACAAGTTAGATAGCTCACAGACAGCAGCTCTCTCTCTCAATCTCTCTTTTTCTCTCTCTCTTTCCTTCTCTCTGTTTATCATCTACTATCGGGTACTGGGTAACCTTTGTCAGATCATCTCAACAACTAAAATATTTTTCAAAAAGGCTGAAAAATATTTCAATGGAGACAGTCCCCTTTTAAAAAGAGTGGAATGGAAAAGTAAATCAAGCAGACGTGTCGCATGCGTTCCACTTTCCTTCACCCCCCGTTCCTCAACACTTTGCCCCTGCCTCACTGAACGGAGGAACCCCCACAATGAGCAGCAATAAGTTAGCATCTAGATTCTAAGTCCATATGCATTATACATTAAGCAATTAAAAAGTTTAAATGTTGGGTATTTTAAACCAAGACTGCAGGTCACAGCAGTGGATTTGAGGAACTGCTGGAATTTCTTTCCTGTTTAGCAGGATAAACACCAGATGACTCTTTGGGTGTGAGAGAGAGAAGAGAGCAATGGCCTCTGGGACATGGAGGACGTTTTTTTCCTGATGATTAACTCGTAGTGTAACCCTCTAACCATCTTTATGTCTCCGGTTTAGAAAAACAAATCAAATTCAAATGAAATCAAACTTTACTTAAAGTGCATTTATAATCGCAACAGACGTTGCGTTAAAAAGAGTTTCTGTGATACATATTTCTAATGTGTAGTCAGAGGAATTAGTGAATTATTCTATTCATGGGCCTAGTGATTAAATAGCTGTTTGGGTCCCACTTTGAACGAACTACAACTCATAAAGGCTTTATAAAACATTCATAAAGAAAAGTCAAAGTCTAAAGTTACAGTCAAACATCAACACTCCAAATAATCATCCATCTATAATGACATCATGTATTAAAAACGACACCGTGATTGAAGATAGATCACCAGAAAAACAACCAATCTGTGATGTTGACGATGGCATAACCTTAAACGCACTCGGGTCCCCACAGTGCCAGCAGGAACACAAACCCCCATCTCCCTACGCTTTGGTTCGCCCCTGTAAACAGTGTTGTAATATTAAACACAGAGGGAGTCTGTGGGACCGAACCACCACTCTGGGGCAGATAGGGATGTCTCGCACAGGGTCTGAATCCTGAATCTTGCCATTATGACAATACCCAGGACCCCAGTAGGAACCGTATCAAAGATGTGCCGACGGTTTTATCGTATTAATCAATTGGAAAATATTTATACACACCCTCGTCCCTCATAAAAGGAAATGACTCCTTTTCAAAAAGGCAACCAATGCTCCATTGGAGCCCATTGGCAAGGCATGAAAAGTTACAAAGCATCAAAAAGCGAAAATTAAAAATACAAAACACGATAGAGACGGGTAAAAAACTACCCAAGACACATTAAAAGGAAACAGAAATTATGTTAAAGAATAATTATGGAATGGAATCGTGGATTGACTCAATAAATCACCAATGGCTTCCCTTTGTAATTGTCCAACATTACTTCCTGATTTACCGTGTGTGTGTGTGTGTGTGTGTGTGTGTGTGTGTGTGTGTGTGTGTGTGTGTGTGTGTGTGTGTGTGTGTGTGTGTGTGTGTGTGTGTGTTTTACCTCGGCTATCCAGCCGATCAATAGGAAGTGCTTGAGGTGGTATTCTTAATTAAGGTAATTCATGGGGTGGCCATTCTGAGGGTAAATTACAAATCACTTTGCACATGTAGATACTGCATCCTCAGACTGCCCTCCAACTTCGGTTAAGTTGTGCCATTTACCCTTTTCAACATGTTGTACTGAAGACTCAAAAGAGCAGTGATTTAAAAGATGCTGTTTATGTAGATACACCATCCTCTGGCCGCAACATCACATCAGTGAAGTTGTGCTGTGTCCTTCTTAACATTTGGTCCTGAAGAGATGAATGACATTGTACTGTTATATATTTGTTTTGGAAAGGGGGTGGAGGGGGGGTGGGTAGATCAACTTTAATATTGCAGATGGATTGTGGCTTCAGTCAATGTAATGCTCTGCATCATTTCCAATCCCCCATATACATATTTTTGTAAATATATACACTGTTGATCTATTATTTTAAATATATTTACAGTATATGTATATGTACAGTGGGGCAAAAAAGTATTTAGTCAGCCACCAATTGTGCAAGCTCTCCCAATTAAAAAGATGAGAGTGGCCTGTAATTTTCATCATAGGTACACTTCAACTATGACAGACAAAATGAGAAAGAAAATCCAGCAAATCACATTGTATGATTTTTTATGAATTTATTTGCAAATTATGGTGGAAAATAAGTATTTTGTTAATAAGAAAAGTATATCTCAATACTTTCTTATATACCCTTTGTTGGCAATGACAGAGGTCAAACGTTTTCTGTAAGTCTTCACAAGGTTTTCACACACTGTTGCTGGTATTTTGGCCCATTCCTCCATGCAGATCTCCTCTAAAGCGGTGATGTTTTGGGGCTGTTGCTGGGCAACACAGACTTTCAACTCCCTCCAAAGATTTTCTATGGGGTTGAGATCTGGAGACCGGCTAGGCCACTCCAGGACCTTGAAATGTTTCTTACGAAGCCACTCCTTCGTTGCCCGGGCAGTGTGTTTGGGATCATTGTCATGCTGAAAGACCCAGCCACATTTCATCTTCAATGCCCTTACTGATGGAAGGAGGTTTTCACTCAAAATCTCACGATACATGGCCCCATTCATTCTTTCCTTTACACGGATCAGTCGTCCTGGTCCCTTTGCAGAAAAACAGCCCCAAAGCATGATGTTTCCACCCCCATGCTTCACAGTAGGTATGGTGTTCTTTGGATGCAACTCAGCATACTTTGTCCTCCAAACACGACAAGTTGAGTTTTTACCAAAAAGTTCTATGTTGGTTTCATCTGACCATATGACATTCTCCCAATCTTCTTCCGGATCATCCAAATGCTCTCTAGCAAACTTCAGACGGGCCTGGACATGTACTGGCTTAAGCAGGGGGACACGTCTGGCACTGCAGGATTTGAGTCGCTGGCGGCATAGTGCGTTACTGATGGTAGACTTTGTTACTTTACTAGGTCCCCCCGTGTGGTTCTGTGATTTTTGCTCACCATTCTTGTGATCATTTTGACCCCACGGGTGAGATCTTGCGTGGAGCCCCAGATCGAGGGAGATTATCAGTGGTCTTTTTGTAACGTGCAATGAGTGAAGAGGTGTGGAGTCAGGCGCAGAGAGCAAAAGGATGTGGGAAAAAACACGCTTTAATGTCCAGGAAAAATAACATGAACAAAAGTAGGAAAACAAATTAACAGAAATATTAACGGACAGCGCGAAACCCAAAATGCAAACAAAATACACTCTAACACATAACATACGAACAAGCCCGCACGAAACAGAAGCGGGCTGAACAAACTTAAATAACCCCACCCTAACAACCAAACAAGAAACAGGTGATACCAATTAGACAAAACCAAACGAACACAGAACAAAGGATCGGTGATAGCTAGTAGACCGGTGACGACGACCGCCGAGCGCCACCCGAACAAGAAGGGGAGTCACCTTCGGTAATATTCGTGACACTTGTATGTCTTCCATTTCCTAATAATTGCTCCCACAGTTGATTTCTTCAAACCAAGCTGCTTACCTATTGCAGATTCAGTCTTCCTCCCTTGGTGCTGGTCTACAATTTTGTTTCTGGTGTCCTTTGACAGCTCTTTGGTCTTGGCCATAGCGGAGTTTGGAGTGTGACTGTTTGAGGTTGTGGACAGGTGTCTTTTATACTGATAACAAGTTCAAACAGGTGCCATTAATACAGGTAACGAGTGGAGGACAGAGGAGCCTCTTAAAGAAGTTACAGGTCTGTGAGAGACAGAAATCTTGCTTGTTTGTAATTTGCAAATAAATTCATTAAAAATTCTACAATGTGATTTTCTGGATTTTTTTTCTCATTTTGTCTGTCATAGTTGAAGTGTACCTATGATGAAAATGACAGGCCTCTCTCATCTTTTTTAAGTGGGAGAACTTGCACAATTGGTGGCTGACTAAATACTTTTTTGCCCCACTGTATATATATTCCTTCTTTATTATTTTCTTTTACATTTTTCCACTGTGCTGTGATGTTTCACAACTCAAAACCCTTTTAACCTTTTACTGCAGTGGGCTAAATCAGGGTCACACAGAGGGGTTCTTGGTAGTCTTAAACAAATCTACTTTGAAACAAAATGATACACCTCACACACATGGTTATGGGCTTAAAAAAAGAAGACACCTGTACTATGTCAGATATAGAGTTGTAAATGTATTACATTTGGAGTTCGCATCCCAATATTACACTTTATATCCATCGCAGAACACTGAAATATAACAAAACTGTTTGACATAGAAACACCAACATTTTCGTAGACAAATAAAATAATATCTATATTAGTTATGAAATTCTGAAAAATATTAACAACATTCCACCCATGAGGCTAAAGAGTGCACTTTTGGTCATTGACTGCAGGAAAGGAAAAGTCCTTAGCAGGAAAGTATTTTTCTTAGTAAGAACTACTGGTCAGTGGTTGGAGTCGTGCTTCATTCTGGCAACATAAAGAGAGGTATTCAATGTAATATGGAAAATGTAGGGAAATGACATTATACAGATGTCTAACTCTAAACCCTTTGAGGTTTCCTCCTCCTATCTAACATATAGTCAGAACTACTGGTCAGTGGCTGGTTTCCTGTTTAATTGCACCAACCGCCAGAGAGGTATCTAATGAGGCCTGGTGTTTAACCTGTTGTGGATTCTATTGGACCAGCATCTATCAGAGTGACAGGGTGTTTGTGGGTGCATGCGTGCGTGTGAGAGAGCTGTCTGGGGGTTAGCGTACCACTCCCAGAGGCCTGTGACATCAGTCTTCAAACAGCCCAGCACTTTATTGGCAGCTCTTACAAAGGTACAATTAGATGGAGAAGAGATGCCTGACCTGAAACCAGCTCAAGATCAATGATGCCACAGGAGGAGGGGTTTCCAGAGGAGGAGGAGTTTTCAGAGGAGGAGGAGTTTCCAGAGGAGGAGGGGTTTCACATCACGGAAGAAGCAGAGTTTGATGTATCTACATCTGTATATTGTAGAGACACTGTGGTATGTTTTATTTAAAAGGGGTCAACAAATCAAAGTTTAGTTTCAAATTTTTACGTTACATTTATACATTTGAATCATTTAGCAGATGCTCTTATCCAGAGTGACTTACATTAATCCATTCTAAAAAATCTGAAAATATCCGACTACATTACTTATTGTATCTCATGGATGAACTTTTGTTACTAGCAGTATGTTTTATATCCCTTCTAGATAAGAATGAGAGTTGTTCATGGTACAGGTAAGACTGTATTTGAAGAGGGGTGAAACCAAAGGGTCTGGAGAGGAGAATAGTTGATGAAATACACAGCTCTTGTCCGAGATGAGAGTGTATGTGTGTATGTGTGCATGTGTGTATGCGTGAATGTGTGTGTGCGTGTTCATGCATACTTGTGTGTATGTGAGTGTGTGTGTGTGTGTCCATACGTTTTGTTGATTGAATAAAAACTGTATGGAGGCTACAGCATAACCCCTGCAAGACAAACTCACCGCCGGTCTGCTCCCCGCTAATTCAAAGCAATTCTATTCTCCCACCAGCACCACCACTGACGCCCCTCGAAAAAATGATGCCAATTGAATTACACCACGTTCTCCGCTTCTCTACTGTGCAGACAGGAAGCGCCTCGTCTCACCATCTATAACACAGGCCTCCCAGACACTATTAAACCAAGATATTCAGATCGGAGACGAAACGAAACGCATCATCAGAACAACACAACGTGGTGGCGGAGTGCAACACAGAAGGGGGATAAGTGGCAAAGAGGCCTAAGAAGAAGAGAGAAGAAGAAGAGAGGAGAGAAGAAGAAAAAACGCTGTAGTTTACTAGTTGATAAAAACAATGCTTGCTTATGCCAGCAGAAACAGGCTTAAATACACTCCCATGAATATGCAATTTCTGTGTGAGGAGCCTGACAACAAAGGGTATCGTGTTGTTTTTGATGACGCTAGGGTGTCGGTGGGGAGGCTAGGGTGTCGGTCGTGTGCCAGCCAGCATGTGGAACAACAAGGGACAGACAAGGCAGGGGCCTACTTACCTACTGAGGCATCCTACAGTTACCTGTGTCTGCGTTTTTCACTGTGCGAACACGGGTGAGCGGGGATGTGTGTGCGTTTGTGGACGTGTGCGTGCCTGAATAAGAAGTGAGGAATACTGGCATTTAAAGTCAGCCTATTAACATCTGAAAAATGGCATTTAGGTTTTGGGCCTTTGAGGGTAAATGAAGCAGCTCCAGTCTGAACGAACAGCAGGTGAGAAACGGAAAAAGGGGTCACTCACTGACTGTGTCTAATGTGGTTATGGGGTTACCGTGGACACAATGGTGTCACAGTGGTGTTACCGTGGTGACAGGATGAGTGACGAGGGTGCGGTGTCTGAATGGTAGATGTAAATGTACAGATGGGCTCTGTTGACCCGAGTCGTGTTCCTCCGCCACTTCCTAATGAAGAGAGACTGGGGTGTTCTCATTGGTTCTCATGTTTCATATGTTTCCTCAATGAAAAAGGATAGCAAGGACCTTGCTATCATCCAATAGGACAAAACCTCCACAAAACTGTTGTTTTCTGTACAACACTCGTTTAACAAAGAGAAAGCTAAGAAGAAGGAATTATCTCTGTTGTTATCGTTCAGGTGCTTAGAAAGAGGCCTTTGAATCCTGGCAGAGCCAACAGTGTAAATAAACACTGAACAACAAGCACTCAACAACGACGCTGTCAAACAGTCACTTCAAGAAGTGTCAAAATTTCAGCCCTTTCAATTACACACATTTTAATATTCATGTCAGGGTCCCTCGGCTAATTAACATTCACCGTTTAAAAAAAAAAGGCTAATTGTTCAAGAAAACAGTGTTTTATGTTGTGGCAGTGATAATAACTAATGATGGATGAATTGCATTAGCATACATTTCATCATACCCAGACCAAGAGAATATCTGATCATTGTGCCACAGAGAATTGCTCTAAGTTAGAGGAAGTTCATTTCATTATCTCCTCCTCCCTCCTCCTCCCTTGTTCCTTTAAAGCCCCGCCGCTTTACAATAATTGGAAAACAGAATAAAAGATTAGCTTTTTACTGGATGACGGGACGCTAATAAAGGATGATGGAATGTTAGCGTAGTAGCGTTACAAGGGACTGGCTGCCAATTATAGACAGGCAGTCTTATAGACGGGATAGGATGGTGAAGGACCCACCTCTTCGTCAACTTTACAATACAGTACCATCGGGAATCCTTAGCAGACCGGGCTCTACTGTGGATTACAGGCTAATTGCTAATGTTACATAAGGCATAGGAGAGGGTCTTGGGGGTAAGAGGTTTGGTCCTTTTATGGCTATAACGGAGAATGAGACACAGGTCTAATCAGGCCCTGTTTAAACATAACAACTATGCTATAGATCAAGGAATAGGTCAATCACACTAACAATTACAAAAACCATTACCAGCACAAGAGACATCACACACACACACACACACACTCACACGCACTACAGTTGAAAAACAGAGCAATAAACCAGATGTAACTAACAGATTAATCTATCTATCTACACTCAATAACCAACCAACCCTCCCAGCCTCCCTCCAGACCTCTAGAACCAGCAGGGCCCCCCAGACGAGCTGCTCTTCCCTCCCCACTCATCAGTCACCCTGGGCAGCCTCTCCCCGGACGGGGTCCCCCCTGACACCCGTAATGGCTGTTTGATGACCCTCATAAAAGGAGTCAATGTATTGATGGGAGCCCCTTTGAGGACCAACAAAGTCATTTGTATGGGGATCAGTTCAGTTGAATTCATAGGAAGACGAGGGAGGGGAATAGACGGAGGAGAGGGGGATGAGGGGGGAGGATAGAGAGATAGACCAACACGTGTGACCTCTCGGATCAGTGAGTGGGCGTGTGTTGACACAGACAATCTGCTGTGATGATAGTCTGTCTGCAGCGTTGACGTTGTTATTAAATAATTGAATCGCTCCACAAATCAGATTATCATGTAGTGGGTCTGGGCGCATTATTCTACTGTCTCTATGGTGACTATCCTCCATGGGAGAATTTACAGAGGACGGTTGCAGTCTTGTGTCTGTGTTTGTATAGTCCAAATATGGAGCACTAATGTAAAGGCAAGGACACTCTGCTAATTGTTACTATTTAAAACAACAAAAATAACTCACCAACAACCTTCAGCTGGCAAACTCCAACAGAGGACCATCCTGGAAGACAAATCAAAGGTAGTGTCTCATAACACCTGAATAAACAAAGTTAGTGTCTTATAACACCTGAATAAACAAAGTTAGTGTCTTATAACACCTGAATAAACAAAGTTAGTGTCTTATAACACCTGAATAAACAAAGTTAGTGTCTTATAACACCTGAATAAACAAAGTTAGTGTCTCATAACACCTGAATAAACAAAGTTAGTGTCTCATAACACCTGAATAAACAAAGTTAGTGTCTTATAACACCTGAATAAACAAAGTTAGTGTCTCATAACACCTGAATAAACAAAGTTAGTGTCTTATAACACCTGAATAAACAAAGTTAGTGTCTCATAACACCTGAATAAACAAAGTTAGTGTCTCATAACACCTGAATAAACAAAGTTAGTGTCTCATAACACCTGAATAAACCAAGTTAGTGTCTCATAACACCTGAATAAACACATGTAGTGTCTTATAACACTATAACAAACACACAGAAATGACTCAAGCACACAACAAAACACTTGGCAAATACTGATTATTCAATGAAATTGTCTTTATTCACAAGGCAAAGAACTGAATAAAACACGTCAATCATAATGTTAACAAAATGTTTACTTACAGTACAAATAAATCCCTGAATCATCAATAATAATATTTTTTAGTGTATTATTAGTGATTGCATTATTTCCACCCATATTTTAAAGTACTCCCTAAACCATCATCTGAAAGTCTATTCAGAAACAATCTACACATCCAGAACAAAATGGAGAATTCCCCCCTCTCCAAATAAGGAATACAATAATAATCAATTCAGCCAGAAGAGACCTCTACAGAAGTGGAAGGCAGGTAGCTAGATATTGACAACAGATATTAGAATAATGTAAAGCAGCATATTAAAGTGTGGAGAACTTCTGGCCTGGCCTCTGCTTACCTAATGAGACACCATCATGGCTGTGTGGATCTGTCTGTCTGCAGCTCCCCACCTTCTCTGCCTCCTCCTCCTCCACTACCACCACTCCATTCCTGCTCCTCCCGGAGAGAGAGAAGAGGGGGAGGAACGAGGGAGGGGAGGGAGGAGGAACGCACACCGGAATCTGTTGAAGGAATCGGAATCCAGGAATGTGGAATGATGTCCACAGACAGCCCCCAGACCAAAGGAAGGGGAGAGTAAGATAAAAATAAAGAGAGAGAGAAAGAGAGAGAGCGAGAGAGAGAGAGAGAGAGAGAGAGAGAGATAGAGAGAGAGAGAGAGAGAGAGAGAGAGAGAGAGAGAGAGAGAGAGAGAGAGAGAGAGAGAAAGGTAGTGTTCTGCTCTCTGACCATTGACGCTTCCAGAATGAGGTCACCTTGTTTCTTCACCATCTCTTCCTCCTCCACTACCACCACCCCATTCCTCCTCCTCCTCTTTCCTTCAACAGAACAAAAAGAGAAAAGGAAGGGAATGAAAAAAGGAAATGAGACCTCCTGAGAAGAAAGCTCTTCAGCGGCAGCACCAGGTGAGAGGAGAACGAGCCAGGAGGTTGGGGATGGGGGGATGACGGAGGGAGGGGGGGTTGATATGAAAGAATGCTTTGAGTGAAGTCCAATGGTAGGTCCTGGCGGTGTAGCCCGGGAGAGAGAGTGAGAGCCCCAGTGTCTGCAGCTCTGCGGCACCAAAAGAGGATGTGATGAGACTGCATGGCTAATGAAGGAAGCAGCCCTGCCTGCTGCAGCCGAGCCTGGCTCCAGAGAGCCCAGCCTCTTCTTATCCTCCGAGTTCATCACTAATTCAACAACGTTGATCATTTCATTAGGTTCCCGCGTATTTTCCAGGCCCCTTATCAATAAATGATGGAGGCGGATGGACCGGGGGCTGCCCCTACTACTACGCTACGGTTTAGCTTAACACACACACAGAGACACACACAGAGTGTAAGTACACGCACACACACAGTAATAGTTAGGCCTACACGTGTCAGGTACCTGAAATTCACACACTACTTGTGCACACACACACACACACACACACACACACACACACACACACACACACACACAGGGATGGAACAGATGGCAGTCACAGAATCACAGGAGCTTCTCAGGTAAATAAAACAGTACCTGGCACCACAGTACAGCAGCTTCTGACTTGGTACATTGGTGGTGGCATAGGGAGCTTAACCAGTGCTGCATGTGTGACACACACACACCCTCACACACAGTAAGAGACAGATTGGGAGCTCCAAAGTGAGTCCAGGGATTACTTCTAACCACATGTATTTATTAACTCTATCAATTAACCATGGGTGTCTCTCTTAAGGTTTACAGTGGTTTAGACCAACGGGGACCTACAGGGTGTCTCTCTTAAGGTTTACAGGGGTTTAGACCAACAGGGACCTACAGGATGTCTCTCTTAAGGTTTACAGTGGTTTAGACCAACAGGGACCTACAGGGTGTCTCTCTTAAGGTTTACAGTGGTTTAGACCAACGGGGACCTACAGGGTGTCTCTCTTAAGGTTTACAGGGGTTTAGACCAACAGGGACCTACAGGATGTCTCTCTTAAGGTTTACAGTGGTTTAGACCAACAGGGACCTACAGGATGTCTCTCTTAAGGTTTACAGTGGTTTAGACCAACGGGGACCTACAGGGTGTCTCTCTTAAGGTTTACAGGGGTTTAGACCAACAGGGACCTACAGGATGTCTCTCTTAAGGTTTACAGTGGTTTAGACCAACAGGGACCTACAGGGTGTCTCTCTTAAGGTTTACAGTGGTTAAGACCAACAGGGACCTATAGCACATTTAAATGGCAGACAGTAAGCCCTAATCCCAATTTAAACCTATTTTGCTGATTAAATATAAGCTTTACATCTGTGGATACAATGCTATTAATTAAATCATTAGAAAGATGATTCACTAAGAGCAAAGGGAGTTAAGTAGGAAAAAAGGACATAGACGAGCAGCTCGCTGAAATAACTACTGAAATATTCATTAATAAAAAATTAAAGCCTGGATCTAATGACAAGGAGTACATGTGTAGAGACTCTCCTGTCTGCTTCCTTGGGCCAGCCCCCTTTCAACATGGGCACACTGCGGCCCCCTTTCTACATTGGCACACAACGGCCCCCTTTTAACATGGGCACACAACGGCCCCCTTTCAACATGGGCACACAACGGCCCCCTTTCTACATGGGCACACAACGGCCCCTTTTAACATGGGCACACAACGGCCCCCTTTTAACATGGGCACACAACGGCCCCCTTTCTACATGGGCACACAACGGCCCCCTTTCTACATGGGCACACAACGGCCCCCTTTTAACATGGGCACACTGCAGCCCCCTTTCAACATGGGCACACAACAGCCCCCTTTCAACATGGACACAACGGCCCCCTTTTAACATAGGCACACAACGGCCCCCTTTCAACATGGACACACAATGGCCCCCTTTTAACATGGGCACACAACGGCCCCCTTTTAACATGGACACACAACGGCCCCCTTTTAACATGGACACACAACGGCCCCCTTTCAACATGGGCACACAACGGCCCCCTTTTAACATGGGCACACAACGGCCCCCTTTCAACATGGGCACACAACGGCCCCCTTTCAACATGGGCACACAACGGCCCCCTTTTAACATGGGCACACAACGGCCCCCTTTCAACATGGGCACACAACGGCCCCTTTCAACATGGGCACACAACGGCCCCCTTTCAACATGGGCACACAACGGCCCCCTTTCAACATGGGCACACAACGGCCCCTTTTCAACATGGGCACACAACGGCCCCCTTTCAACATGGGCACACAACGGCCCCCTTTCAACATGGGCACACAACGGCCCCCTTTCAACACACTCACTCACAAAGCGCATATTAAGAAATGTATTGTATAGTAAACACTACAGTAAGGAAACGTGACCACATGAATTAACTATATCTTCAGTCATAGAGGCTTTGCTTGGGAAGAATTCAACCAAATTAAAGTGTGAAAAACAGAGTTTTCTGCTTGGTTGAGGCTCCCTCTCTGAATCACAAACCCAAATACAAGACATATGTCTGTGTATGTAAGATACGACTCCAACAATATCAACCACTGCCGTTCAGACATGGCTTCATTGTCACGTCCTGACCTTAGTTCCTTTTGTATATCTCTATTTTAGGTTGGTCAGGGCGTGAGTTGGGTTGGGCATTCTATGTTTTGTTCTTGTGTTTC
The DNA here is from genome assembly GCF_018296145.1 of Oncorhynchus tshawytscha. Lineage (NCBI taxonomy): Eukaryota > Metazoa > Chordata > Actinopteri > Salmoniformes > Salmonidae > Oncorhynchus > Oncorhynchus tshawytscha. The sequence continues at coordinate 1,253,376 of NC_056439.1, forward strand.
TATTTCTATGTGTTTGGCCTGGTATGGTTCCCAATCAGAGGCAGCTGTCAATCGTTGTCTCTGATTGAGAACCATACTGGTGTTTTTCACCATCCGGGACTGTTCCGGTTTTCCTTTATTCGCTTGTTCCTTTGTTTTCTGTGTTCAGTGTGTTAAATATGACGAACACTCACCACGCTGCGTATTGGTCCGATATTTCCTACTCCTCCTCAGAAGAGGAAGACGACAACCGTTACAACCTTTCTGTGTTCAGTGTGTTAAATATGACGAACACTCACCACGCTGCGTATTGGTCCGATATTTCCTACTCCTCCTCAGAAGAGGAAGACGACAACCGTTACAACCTTTCTGTGTTCAGTGTGTTAAATATGACGAACACTCACCACGCTGCGTATTGGTCCGATATTTCCTACTCCTCCTCAGAAGAGGAAGACGACAACCGTTACAACCTTTCTGTGTTCAGTGTGTTAAATATGACGAACACTCACCACGCTGCGTATTGGTCCGATATTTCCTACTCCTCCTCAGAAGAGGAAGACGACAACCGTTACAACCTTTCTGTGTTCAGTGTGTTAAATATGACGAACACTCACCACGCTGCGTATTGGTCCGATATTTCCTACTCCTCCTCAGAAGAGGAAGACGACAACCGTTACAACCTTTCTGTGTTCAGTGTGTTAAATATGACGAACACTCACCACGCTGCGTATTGGTCCGATATTTCCTACTCCTCCTCAGAAGAGGAAGACGACAACCGTTACAACCTTTCTGTGTTCAGTGTGTTAAATATGACGAACACTCACCACGCTGCGTATTGGTCCGATATTTCCTACTCCTCCTCAGAAGAGGAAGACGACAACCGTTACAACCTTTCTGTGTTCAGTGTGTTAAATATGACGAACACTCACCACGCTGCGTATTGGTCCGATATTTCCTACTCCTCCTCAGAAGAGGAAGACGACAACCGTTACAACCTTTCTGTGTTCAGTGTGTTAAATATGACGAACACTCACCACGCTGCGTATTGGTCCGATATTTCCTACTCCTCCTCAGAAGAGGAAGACGACAACCGTTACAACCTTTCTGTGTTCAGTGTGTTAAATATGACGAACACTCACCACGCTGCGTATTGGTCCGATATTTCCTACTCCTCCTCAGAAGAGGAAGACGACAACCGTTACAACCTTTCTGTGTTCAGTGTTAAATATGACGAACACTCACCACGCTGCGTATTGGTCCGATATTTCCTACTCCTCCTCAGAAGAGGAAGACGACAACCGTTACAACCTTTCTGTGTTCAGTGTGTTAAATATGACGAACACTCACCACGCTGCGTATTGGTCCGATATTTCCTACTCCTCCTCAGAAGAGGAAGACGACAACCGTTACAACCTTTCTGTGTTCAGTGTGTTAAATATGACGAACACTCACCACGCTGCGTATTGGTCCGATATTTCCTACTCCTCCTCAGAAGAGGAAGACGACAACCGTTACAACCTTTCTGTGTTCAGTGTGTTAAATATGACGAACACTCACCACGCTGCGTATTGGTCCGATATTTCCTACTCCTCCTCAGAAGAGGAAGACGACAACCGTTACAACCTTTCTGTGTTCAGTGTGTTAAATATGACGAACACTCACCACGCTGCGTATTGGTCCGATATTTCCTACTCCTCCTCAGAAGAGGAAGACGACAACCGTTACAACCTTTCTGTGTTCAGTGTGTTAAATATGACGAACACTCACCACGCTGCGTATTGGTCCGATATTTCCTACTCCTCCTCAGAAGAGGAAGACGACAACCGTTACAACCTTTCTGTGTTCAGTGTGTTAAATATGACGAACACTCACCACGCTGCGTATTGGTCCGATATTTCCTACTCCTCCTCAGAAGAGGAAGACGACAACCGTTACAACCTTTCTGTGTTCAGTGTGTTAAATATGACGAACACTCACCACGCTGCGTATTGGTCCGATATTTCCTACTCCTCCTCAGAAGAGGAAGACGACAACCGTTACAACCTTTCTGTGTTCAGTGTGTTAAATATGACGAACACTCACCACGCTGCGTATTGGTCCGATATTTCCTACTCCTCCTCAGAAGAGGAAGACGACAACCGTTACAACCTTTCTGTGTTCAGTGTGTTAAATATGACGAACACTCACCACGCTGCGTATTGGTCCGATATTTCCTACTCCTCCTCAGAAGAGGAAGACGACAACCGTTACAACCTTTCTGTGTTCAGTGTGTTAAATATGACGAACACTCACCACGCTGCGTATTGGTCCGATATTTCCTACTCCTCCTCAGAAGAGGAAGACGACAACCGTTACAACCTTTCTGTGTTCAGTGTGTTAAATATGACGAACACTCACCACGCTGCGTATTGGTCCGATATTTCCTACTCCTCCTCAGAAGAGGAAGACGACAACCGTTACAACCTTTCTGTGTTCAGTGTGTTAAATATGACGAACACTCACCACGCTGCGTATTGGTCCGATATTTCCTACTCCTCCTCAGAAGAGGAAGACGACAACCGTTACAACCTTTCTGTGTTCAGTGTGTTAAATATGACGAACACTCACCACGCTGCGTATTGGTCCGATATTTCCTACTCCTCCTCAGAAGAGGAAGACGACAACCGTTACAACCTTTCTGTGTTCAGTGTGTTAAATATGACGAACACTCACCACGCTGCGTATTGGTCCGATATTTCCTACTCCTCCTCAGAAGAGGAAGACGACAACCGTTACAACCTTTCTGTGTTCAGTGTGTTAAATATGACGAACACTCACCACGCTGCGTATTGGTCCGATATTTCCTACTCCTCCTCAGAAGAGGAAGACGACAACCGTTACAACCTTTCTGTGTTCAGTGTGTTAAATATGACGAACACTCACCACGCTGCGTATTGGTCCGATATTTCCTACTCCTCCTCAGAAGAGGAAGACGACAACCGTTACAACCTTTCTGTGTTCAGTGTGTTAAATATGACGAACACTCACCACGCTGCGTATTGGTCCGATATTTCCTACTCCTCCTCAGAAGAGGAAGACGACAACCGTTACAACCTTTCTGTGTTCAGTGTGTTAAATATGACGAACACTCACCACGCTGCGTATTGGTCCGATATTTCCTACTCCTCCTCAGAAGAGGAAGACGACAACCGTTACAACCTTTCTGTGTTCAGTGTGTTAAATATGACGAACACTCACCACGCTGCGTATTGGTCCGATATTTCCTACTCCTCCTCAGAAGAGGAAGACGACAACCGTTACAACCTTTCTGTGTTCAGTGTGTTAAATATGACGAACACTCACCACGCTGCGTATTGGTCCGATATTTCCTACTCCTCCTCAGAAGAGGAAGACGACAACCGTTACAACCTTTCTGTGTTCAGTGTGTTAAATATGACGAACACTCACCACGCTGCGTATTGGTCCGATATTTCCTACTCCTCCTCAGAAGAGGAAGACGACAACCGTTACAACCTTTCTGTGTTCAGTGTGTTAAATATGACGAACACTCACCACGCTGCGTATTGGTCCGATATTTCCTACTCCTCCTCAGAAGAGGAAGACGACAACCGTTACAACCTTTCTGTGTTCAGTGTGTTAAATATGACGAACACTCACCACGCTGCGTATTGGTCCGATATTTCCTACTCCTCCTCAGAAGAGGAAGACGACAACCGTTACAACCTTTCTGTGTTCAGTGTGTTAAATATGACGAACACTCACCACGCTGCGTATTGGTCCGATATTTCCTACTCCTCCTCAGAAGAGGAAGACGACAACCGTTACAACCTTTCTGTGTTCAGTGTGTTAAATATGACGAACACTCACCACGCTGCGTATTGGTCCGATATTTCCTACTCCTCCTCAGAAGAGGAAGACGACAACCGTTACAACCTTTCTGTGTTCAGTGTGTTAAATATGACGAACACTCACCACGCTGCGTATTGGTCCGATATTTCCTACTCCTCCTCAGAAGAGGAAGACGACAACCGTTACAACCTTTCTGTGTTCAGTGTGTTAAATATGACGAACACTCACCACGCTGCGTATTGGTCCGATATTTCCTACTCCTCCTCAGAAGAGGAAGACGACAACCGTTACAACCTTTCTGTGTTCAGTGTGTTAAATATGACGAACACTCACCACGCTGCGTATTGGTCCGATATTTCCTACTCCTCCCCTCAGAAGAGGAAGACGACAACCGTTACAACCTTTCTGTGTTCAGTGTGTTAAATATGACGAACACTCACCACGCTGCGTATTGGTCCGATATTTCCTACTCCTCCTCAGAAGAGGAAGACGACAACCGTTACAACCTTTCTGTGTTCAGTGTGTTAAATATGACGAACACTCACCACGCTGCGTATTGGTCCGATATTTCCTACTCCTCCTCAGAAGAGGAAGACGACAACCGTTACAACCTTTCTGTGTTCAGTGTGTTAAATATGACGAACACTCACCACGCTGCGTATTGGTCCGATATTTCCTACTCCTCCTCAGAAGAGGAAGACGACAACCGTTACAACCTTTCTGTGTTCAGTGTGTTAAATATGACGAACACTCACCACGCTGCGTATTGGTCCGATATTTCCTACTCCTCCTCAGAAGAGGAAGACGACAACCGTTACAACCTTTCTGTGTTCAGTGTGTTAAATATGACGAACACTCACCACGCTGCGTATTGGTCCGATATTTCCTACTCCTCCTCAGAAGAGGAAGACGACAACCGTTACAACCTTTCTGTGTTCAGTGTGTTAAATATGACGAACACTCACCACGCTGCGTATTGGTCCGATATTTCCTACTCCTCAGAAGAGGAAGACGACAACCGTTACATTCATAGTGCAACACCACAACAGTCGGGAAGCACATCAAACTACACAGGTCTTGGTGTCTCAACACAACCCAGGTTGCAGAACAAACTCTTCCTAACTTCTCTCTGTGTTGACCAGCTTGGGGAGAAGCATCCCCTGCTCCTGACAGGTTACTGGGAGGTAGAGCTGGATGCTGATAGCCAGCGACAGCTACAACCGCAATAAAACTAGACTCTGAGTTTTATCCTCCCTGCATGGATACAGACCTTTCACCTGTGTCTGACAAGGAGAAAGAAGAGGAGGAGTGGATAGGTGTTCACCGTGACGGACAGGCTGGCGGAGATAGCAGAGCAAGAGGGGGGAGGGGGGAGAGATTATTTGTCTTTCAGAGCGAGTCCACAGCACAGGGAGGACTGTCTGATATGTGAGTGCTGACGGTGGATCAGAGAGAGACAGAGGACTGCACAGTGTGACAGCACCAGGTCAGAGCTCCAGAGATCCCAGGAAGCCAAAGGGTTAGCCAATCAGCATGCCAGGAGGCACATATTACTGAGACACAGAACAGGCCTGTCTATGATAGTATGTGTCTGTTATAGTTGGACTATATACTTTGAGGAACTGCTGTTGTTATGACGACAGGTATAGTTACAGACCAGGGAAAATTCCTCGAAATGTAGTTAGGCTACATACCTGCCTAGCTATAATGCTAATGTACTGTAGTACTGTACTGTCCTCACTGCGTGAGAGAGTGTGTTTATATCAGGGGACCTGTGTTCCCCAGATAATTATCCTATACTTGAGGGAAAAAGTTAATCTCATGGGTAAGAATTCAATTTATTAAATAGCCCACAATACATAAACAAAATAGAATAAATGTATCATTTGGGGGACATCCTGACTGAGACACTGCATGCACTCCAGACAGATATGTACACACATATTTACACATGTAGCTATTTCCAAGAGACAACACACACAAAGCCAACCGTAACGACCGGTCTGTTTGTGGCTGCCGGCTAACTGACAGTAGGGTACAAAAGGAGAGTAGAGGAGAGCTCCTCCCCCTTGATAGAGTTGTGTGGTTTGAGCATCTGCCAGTTCCACACCCATAGGGGAGCTACCGTGGGCTCTTCAAACAGCCTGCGTGTGTCCTCTTCTGTTTGATCCTCCCGAAGAGGGAGAGGAGGAGGGGAGGAGGGGAGGGAGAGGGGGAGGGGAGTAGGGAGAGGGGAGTGCCGGGGAGACACTCCTCCCTCTCCACACACTGACTGACTGGAGTCTAGGAGGCCCAGGGATATGGCTGGATACAGACAGAGAGAAAAAGAGACAGACAAATAGACATTAGGTGAAGGGAGGGAGAGAGAGAGGGAGGGAGGGAGGGAGGGAGGGAGGGAGGGAGGGAGGGAGGGAGGGAGGGAGGGAGGGAGGGAGGGAGGGAGGGAGGGAGGGAGGGAGGGAGGGAGGGAGGGAGGGAGGGAGGGAGGGAGGGAGGGATCACTGAGATAAACAAACGAGGAGAGAAAGTGAGAGAGAGAGAGAAAGTAATGTTGCTGTGTTGAGAAATTGAATCATCTGCTCATTATGCAAACTCCGATTTTCACAGGGACGTACTCAACCATATTCAACCACACAACTAGACACAGGCTTGATGTTGATTCAGAATGGACTAGCCTATAGGAAGACCAAAAAACAACGCCACAAAGGACAACGTATTGGGTAATTGACAGGAGGCTTGTAAAAAAAAGAGAAACAGATAAATAAATGAAGAGCAGGGCCTTTTGTGTTGGTTTGGTGTGAACAGTTGGTATCAAACACACTCACACCTTGCAGATAAAAGCCTGACAGAACAATTACATTCACAATCCATTTAAATCCTGTGGAAAACAACAGGACTGAGTCTGAAATGGTCCCCTATTCACTATGTAGTGCACTAGTCAAACTGTTGCAGGTGGAGAACAGCGGAACAACTCTGTCTGGGTTAGAAATGGCATAGGTGCCCTGGTCTCCAACGGTGACCGTTTGACTGACAGGTCAAATCAAATTGTATTAGTCACATGCGCCGAGTACAACCTTACAGTGAAATGCTTACTCACGAGCCCCTAACCAACAATGCAGTTAAAAAAAATATGGATAAGAAATAGAAGTAACAAGTAATTAAAGAGCAGCAGTAAAATAAAAATAGTGAGACTGTATACAGGGGGGTACCGGTACAGAGTCAATGTGCGGGGGCACTGGTTAGTTGAGGTAATATGTACATGTAGGTAGAGTTATTAAAGTGACTACGCATAGATGATGACAACAGAGAGTAGCAGCGGTGTAAAAGGGGGGGTGCAGATAGTCTGGCTAGCCATTTGATTAGGTGTTCAGGAGTCTTATGGCTTGGGGGTAGAAGCTGTTTAGAAGCCTCTTGGACATAGACTAGGCACTCCAGTACCGCTTGCTGTGCGGTAGCAGAGAGAACAGTCTATGACTAGGGAAGCTGGAGTCTTTGACAATTTTTTGGGCCTTCTTTTGACACCGCCTGGTATAGAGGTCCTGGATGGCAGGAAGCTTGGCCCCAGTGATGTACTGGGCCGTATGCTCTACCCTCTGTAGTGCCTTGCGGTCGGATGCCGAGCAGTAGCCATACCAGGCAGTGATGCAACCAGTCAGGATGCTCTCGATGGTGCAGCTGTGGAACCTTTTGAAGATCTGAGGACCCATGCCAAATCTTTTCAGTCTCCTGAGGGGGAATTGTTTTGTCGTGCCCTCTTCACGACTGTCTTGGTATGTTTGGACCATGTTAGTATGTTGGTGATGTGGACACCAAGGAACTTGAAGCTCTCAACCTGCAGCCCCGTCGATGAGAATCGGTCCTCTTTCTTCTGTAGTCCACAGGTGTAGGTCGATTGAGGGCTGTGATCTGACACAAAATCTCTGCAATATTATTCTAGGACAAAGACCTCTCACTATCATCTTCCTCACTATCATCATCTTCCTCACTATCATCATCATGTAATGGAAAATGTATTCAACATGGCTGTTATACATCTATCCTCTGCATATATCCAGCAGCATTTAGTTGCATTATCGTTGCCTTATTTTTACAAATTGCATTTAGTCACTCCAAATGTATAAAAATGCTGAAATATTGACCATAATGAAGTCATTATAATGATGTCAACGAGGAGTTCGTAAAAAAGTGTAATTTCCACAGCGGAAATGTAAGACACTTCTGTGAACAGCAGACAAAGAGGATTGTTGACTAGAGCTTTCTGCAGACACCTCGTTCGCTGACACGGAAAAAGACGAGATACTGTGTCTAGTCAGTGGTTATGGGAGAAAGAAGAGGAAGAGAGGGAGAGAAAGTGGTGGAGAAATGGACGAAAAAGAGATACACAGAGATAGAGAGCAAAAGAGAAAGAAGAAAGAGAGCCTGGGTCCCCATTTTTTACCAGTCCACCGTCTGAAGAGGTGGAGTGAAGAGGTGGAGTGAAGAGGTGGAGTGAGGGATAGACACCGCGAGGCAGCCATGAATCATATGTCATGGAATTATGTCCACAGCATTTAATAATATAGAGCTGGCTTAGCACGGCCCAATGTATTTCTGTTACAGTGGTCGCCATGTGTTCATCACTCATCTCAGCACGGAGCACGGCCCCGGATGGGTAAAACAGATTCTGGGGCCCCCCCTTGTAAAGGGAGGACACAATTGAATCAGGTGTCTGCTCCTCTTAAGGAAATTAAGTTGTCGCCAGCGCCGGCCCACTTAATGAGAAGCAGGACCATCGACAGTGACGAATGGAGGGTGACGCTGGGTGGGCGAGAGAGAGAGGTGAGAGAGAGAGAGAGAGAGAGAGAGAGAGAGAGGTGAGAGAGAGAGAGAGAGAGAGAGAGGGAGAGGGAGAGAAGGAGAGGAGAGAGAGAAAAAGAGACGCCACCACAATATCTATCTGCATCCAGGCCCAGTGATGATTTGTCATTCAGGAACACTCCACCCCCTCCACCCCCTCCATATCTCTCTCTCTCTCTCTCTCTTTCCCTCTCTCCTCCCCCACTCCCAAGTCTTCACCGGGGACACATTGGCTCCATACGTGGGTATTACTAGCCGTTTATTTGGACATATATTCTGGGGAATGATGACAGTTAATAAAGTGGTGAACGTCCTCCACCATGGGTTCCTACATAGAGGACACATCTTGATGATGGTCATTATTCTGTGTTGACAGATGTCTCCCCCATGTCATGGCTGCTCGTCATGGCAAGTGTGGTGGCTACTACCCAGCATGCTTTGCAGTGCAGGACCAGAGATAGTCATTACCGTCCCATTTTTCCGAATGGAATCGGTTTCATTTAATAATAATGGAGTGTAGAGGAAAAAAATCTGAACTTGATGGGACGTATTTTAGAGGTGATCTGACAGATCTTCATTATTGTACAACGTTCAATCATCAATAGTAATCACGGTGGTGCAAAGACTGACATGCATAATAACTGGGTTCAATCTGTGGGACTCCATTTAGCAGTTCCATTGTTATATGATTATTTAAGTCTTCAAACTTCATTTGCTAAATGTTCATGACCTTTTCTTTATCAATGTGAACATTCAATGCTACCGTTTTTCATATGGGGAACTATCTTGGTATTAAGCTTAAATATTTATTTAACCAGGAAATACCCTTGAGTTAGAAACCTATTTTGAGAGGGAAGAAGTACTGGTTTCAGTCAAACATGGAAGTGACATGGGTCATGGTTTTGTTGTCATGTCTTCTGATTGCTTGTTAACATTGACAAGTTGCAATAAATAAATTGTTTAACAAATAAATCAAAAACATAGTAGTTAACATGGGTTAATATACAAACCATGCTCACTCTTCACCTTGTGGATGCACACTATGTTATCAATATGCAAATATACGTCAAATCTATGAGTGAAAAGCTCAGCAATATGTCACCTAAACGGATTATCGGAAAGTTAAAAAAACGAGCACCACAAAAGGGGAACAGTATGGAAATTTCCATTGGCAAAAGCATACCATACTCGTCTAGGACCGAGACTGAGTAGCCAGCCCATAGCCTATTCCCAAGAGTTGTTCCATCACTGTCTTCAATGTCTTCAATCCAGTCTGAAAATGGAAGTGAAGGGAAAAATCTCTACGGGTTTGATGCACATTGACCGAACATTAACAGTGATCAGGCTTCTAATTTGGGTTCTGACAGGCACCACCATTCATCCACCATCTTAGTTATCGCTGATGGCTCTGTGTTTGAAAAGGATCCTGGGTGTTATTGGTATCCGTTTCCCTGTAGGGTTGACCTCCATCGCTGTAGTACACCACTCTAAGCCACAGAAGGAGCTGTGATGCTAATTTAGCGTCAACATATGCCACATTCCATACATTCCGTCTACATCAAGGAATGGTGAGTTGACATTCAGCAGCTCCGCCACTTTGACTGTGTTTACACAGGCAGCCCAATTCTGAACTTTTTTCCCCCACTAATTGGTCTTTTGACCAATCACGTCAGATCTTTTTCAGAGCTGATCTGATTGGTCAAATTAGAGCAATTAGTGAAAATAAGATTGACATTGGGCTGCCTGTGTAAACACAGCTTTAGCGATGTAGACATTGGAACGGGACGAGCACAGCTGACAATCAGCCTAGGCCTGAAACACAATGTTATCAATAGTGATGATCACGATCAATTGTGCACATTCCTTTAGAGAACACGGTAATTGTGAGGACAGAATGGAGAAGTAGCCGAGAGGAAGAGAGAGAGAGAGAGAGAGAGAGAGAGAGGGCTGGAGTGTCCATCCCTGTCCGTTGATGTATGCCCTTTAAAGCCATATTACATCGGACCAGACATGGGCTTACATTGAATTGTGTGAAGTAGATAGTAGAGGCTGTTGCTGCATAGATCACTGATATGAGAGAGAGTGGTAGATGGATGGATGGATGGAGGGCTTCAACTCTAACTTCTCTTCTCTCTCTCTCCCTCCCTCCCAGTTGAGTTGAGTTATGAATTATTGACCTCGTAGTCTGGACCCAGGCTCATTACTGGGAAGGGAAGTGTCGGCCATAGTTCCTGGTTTGTGATGCTGGGAGCGAGAGGAGCAGTATGGGCCGCCCCACTCTTGGCCCCGGCTCTCCCTCTGACCATGCGGTCATACTTACTCTTTAATGGCCTGAGAGAGAAAGGGATCGGACATGGATGGACACTGAGTTGGAGCCTGTCTATCTGCCCCAGTGCTTCTCATCAGGTAGGAGAGTGGGCCAGGCAGCACGTCCACCCATGGTTGGAACGGTTGGTTGGTTGGTTGAGAACCAGCGCTGGAAATCTTAGGATATCTCTAAGGGACACTGCCGGGAGTTTGGTCAGGATTACTTCCTGAAGTTATAGGCATACAGTATATGAGTAGGGATGTACATTGACAGGCTGAGGAGGAAAGTTCTTGTCTTAAACTCTGTCTGTAGCAAAGTTTCTAGAGGTTGAATTTAGCACAGACGGCACGTCAAGAATGCCTTGATCTCACAAATGAGAAAATCAATGTGGAGCCGTACTGTGGAAGAACAGAGAATCATTAAAACTCAAAATACCAAAGTTTTACCCCAAAATATTTTGTTGCTTACTAAACCACAGCCCAACCAACTCAGATGATCTTTCTGGTAGACCAAGTCATTCTGGTCCAATGAAAAGTTAACACAATCACTCCTATCTTACAAAATGACCCACGAGGCCTAGCTGCCTACAGTAGCCTACATCCTGTATGTTTGTATCCAGGGAAGAGAAGAGGGCTAGTACGTGAAACACCGACACCAGACGAACAGTGAAAAACAATGGCTGACTGAAACGCCAATACATCAATCCGAGTACGGTGTCAGGCCGCTCCCTGCAGAGATCCACGGGACACGGGAGAGGGACCACACAAAACGCAGCGGCTGCAAATGAGACGTGACGACACTATAGATTACTGCATGTTAAACGGCCTAACCAGGAGGGAGGGAGGGGGATGGATGGTACGTGTTAAGGTGGGGAAGGAGGGAGAGAGAGAGGGGGATGGATGGGATGGATGGTACGTGTTAAGGTGGGGAAGGAGGGAGAGAGAAGGGGATGGATGGGATGGATGGTACGTGTTAACGTGGGGAAGGAGGGAGAGAGAGAGGGGGATGGATGGGATGGATGGTACGTGTTAAGGTGGGGAAGGAGGGAGAGAGGGATATAAAGGGGAAGTAGGGGAAGTATGAGAGGTGTGTAGTAGGGTAGGTGTGTGTGTGTGTGTGTGTAGTAGGGTAGGTGTGTGTGTGTGTGTGTGTGTGTGTGTGTGTGTGTGTGTGTGTGTGTAGTAGGGTAGATGTGTGTGTGTGTGTGTGTGTGTGTGTGTGTGTGTGTGTAGTAGGGTAGATGTGTGTGTGTGTGTGTGTGTGTGTGTGTGTGTGTGTGTGTGTGTGTGTGTGTGTGTGTGTGTGTGTGTGTGTGTGTGTGTAACTGCACGCGTGTGTGCATGCATTCATAAATGTATGTGAGCGTGATGGATGTTGGTGAGGAATCATCAGAGTCTATTCCCAGCCGTTTCATCCATCAGGCCTCAACCAGCCAAGGATCCTGCGAGAGAAAACGTAGAGCTGCCACCACGACGGCGGGCGGCTTTGACACACACACACACACATACACACACAACAAGAGAGGAGAAGAGACACAATAGTTGTTGTTTGAACTGGGGAGTAAACGCAGTGAAAGGGTGGAGCGGGCATATTTACATCACACTGCGGGTCTGCACGAGTCGGGGATGGCCCTTGACGTTTTTCTGTCACAGCGTTTGACAGCATCATCTCTCGTTGGAGGTATTGAAGGCTCCAGCCTCATTAGGGGACGGGACTGTGTTTAACACCGGCTTTGCGTTGATGAAGACAATGGGCTGCCTAGCTAAACCTCAAGGCCCCAAACAGACAACGAAAGGGAGGGAATATTTCAAGTGTGTCACTCTGTCCCATTCCGCCAAACCTGATTGAGGAAGAAGACTCATGACAATGATATTCACATGACAAACCCAAATCCCCAAATGGACCTAAATGGACAGCTAACTGAAGCATGTGTTAATGAGGTAAAATGCTAAGAGGATAATGACAAGGAATTAGTTGAGTGTAGAATGCAAATTGACATGAGTTCATAACTGGGCCTGTACTCGGAGGCTGTATTTAGACAGGCAGCCCAATTCTGATCACTAATTGGTCTTTTGACCAATCAGATCAGCTCCGAAAAAGATCTGATGTGGGAAAAAAAGATCCAAAAAAAGATCCAAAATGGGCTGCTTGTATAAACGCTGAGTCCTAATGTGTCATTGCAACTCCAACAGGAGAGTGTTACATTGGACACTCCATTCTCAGATGTGCTGCTATTGTTAGTACGACTGATTCAGTAAGTAGATACTGTAGGCCTACATTCCCTAAGACATGAAACTCAATCTCCATTGTATTCCTCTTTTATTAGTTGCTCAAACGGAACACTGACTAAAGCCATACAGGTTGGAATAGCAATACAAGGGGATTCACTCGAGTGATCTGGAAGGAAAGCATTTACAAGCACAGCAAAAGGCCTGTTTTCTGCTCTCTCTGTCTCTGTCTGACTGTCTCTGTCTGTCTCTCTCTATTTCTCTCTCTCAGTCTTTCTCTCTCTCTATCTGTGTATCTCCCCCCTTCTCTCTCAGTCTCTACTCCCTGTCTCTCTGCTTTCTCTCTTCTCTCTCTCCTCAGATCTATTGTTCGGGAGCACAACAACCTGCTTGAGTTGCAACCTCTTCCTCACTGACGTTTTTAGTCAGAACAAACCGTATTTACCCAGCAATTACCAGCCGATGCTCTTCATCTTGTGATAAAGCCGGGGCCCCTGTTAAAAACAAAAACAAGGCGCAGGTTCTCCCTCACCAAAGAGTCTCATTTTGATTCAAGAAGACATGAAAAGAGGGCAAGTGAGGGGGGCGTCGACACACCTCAGATGGGAAAAGAGAGAGAAATCGAGCTTGATTAAAAAGGAAAACAAACCAAGCCCCAACAAAACACAAACACTCAGCACACTTTACTGTGTCCCAAATGGCACCCTATTCCCTCCATAGTGCACTACTTTTGACCCAAAATCTATAGGCCCTGGTCAAAAGTAGGGCACTGAACAGGGAATAGGGTGCTGTTTGGGATGCAGATGGTGTGTTTGTGTGGCGGCCCCCACAGTAAAAACAGCTAATGTGTGGGTATGCGTTATGAGCCAGGCGAGACGGAGGAGACGAGAAGACGAAGAGCATTTTAAAGGGGAGAGAGTGATGAGACGGATGCTCCTCAGTTTGCTTAGCTGACATATTTACACAATTATGTGGGGTTCTGAAACGCGAGCATCCTGGATTTTCTCCTTCTCGACAGTCAAGAAGAAGTTTAGCTTTTATTTATTTGTATTTTTTTGGAGTGTCACGTTGATTAAACGAGAGTACACGATTATAGATTTGCTGGATAATGCCATGTGGCAGAACATTGTCATCGTTCTTCTAACAGAGCACTACGCTGAGTTAACCAACTAATCTTGGTCAACTCATATTAGGACTGAGCTGTAGCTAAATGACACATACAGCGACTGGAAGTTATTTTACTATCTATAATATTGAATCCTGAACCTTGAGGTTGCAGTACTGATCGTTTCACTGATATGATTTTAAGTAAGAGACAATCAATTGAACATGTTACACATGGTATGAAATGAACCAAATGAACTAAATCAAATCCCTTCTCAATCCTATATTGGTTCTTACAGTATGATTAAAACTGTCACACCTCTGCTGTCCCTTCAGCCATCTAACTGACAAGGTACATGTTTGCGTCACAAGCACATAATAAAAGAGTCTATGCAATAATAAGACTGTAATGAAACACAGTGCAATAATGCTATGGGCAATTAAAATCAACCCGCACAAAAGAGACCACCCAACCCCTATTACATATTCACTCCCTCCACCCTCAAAATCCATAGGAATTGCCTAGTCTTTTCTCCCTTAGTCTCTGAGGCATTCACGTACAATGGGACCATATTTTTTTTGCATCATATGCTTATCAGGCGAGGCCCCTCTCTCTCTCTCCCTCTCGTCTTTCTCCTCTTTTTCGAGACGCGATCTTTTGGCCCCTCAATCACAAAGCATATTACTCCTCTGTCAGGGCAAAGCACTTCCTAACGACAGCCGGGGGCCAGCTGGGACTGAGAGAGGGCAGGAGGCACACGCATTAACATAATAATCCAACCGCACTCCCCACAGGCCCCGGGGCCAGACAGCACATTATGTAGTAGGTAGGAGGGCCCCTCCTTGTGAAGGTGGTGGTCGTGGAAGAAGCAGAAGAAGAAGAAGAAGACGAAGAAGCAGCTTTGGTAGACGGGGAGCCTGTCAACCTGTGGCGACTGTGTCACTCTGTGATACTAGGTAGCGGGGTTGTCGTCTCGGAAAACAGAGATGGTACAGTGGAGCGATGATGTCTGAGGGGTTCTTATTGAAGGGAGGGCTGTTGCTTATCTAAACGCAACTAAATACATTTCTCGGCTCCATGTTCCTAACTTCTGTACATTATGAAATGTGTCATATGGCCTATTCTCATATGGCCAGATTGCTCCCTGCACTATACAATATCTACTAGCATTGTGCATCCCAACTCAACACATATACAGGTAACTGGCAAAATAAAGGAAACACTTGAGTGAAAGAGGGATGCAAAGTACATTGAAAGCAACAGGTGTGGTTCCTGAGTTAATTAAGCATTTGACATCCCATCAGGCTTTGGGTAAAAATGCCCAGTTGCCTGTTATTTTGGCTACCCTGGCTAGAAGAAGAGATGTCAGTGACTTTGAAAGAGAGGTCTCAAATGACCATAGAGGGTTTAAAGGGTGTGTGTGTGTGTCTCAGTCACCAGATCTCAACCCAACTGAACTTATGGGGAGATTCTGGAGCAGCGCCCGAGACAGCGTTTTCCACCAACATCAACAAAACACCAAGTTATGGAATTTCTCATAGCAGAAAGGTGTCACATCCCTCCAATAGAGTTCTAGACAGTTGTTGGTGTTTCCTTTATTTTGGCAGTTACCTGTAGCTTGACACACAATACAACACAGTAGAAGCCTGACACATATTTCTGAGCATAGGAATAATAATAGGAATCCTAACCTCCTCATGTTTTCTGAAGTGAAATGCAGAGAGACAGAGGCCTTCTAGGAGGACAGAGAGAAGGGGGATCACAAGGAGGGTTTCCCCAGGCCTCCCAGTGGCATTGGTGCTCCCCCCGCATTACCCAGCCTGCACTGGGCCTATGATCCTTTGCTCTGGTTGGTCCCCTGGCACCTTGTATGGCCGCGCGCCGCACCACGTCTTTACTCACACCAGAGACTCGCTAGCTAGCGATCCTCGTGTCAAAGCCTTCTATTCCCCAAATACAGAAGGAGCACAATGCCTGGAGACACAAACAACTAGAAACTCAGAGAGAGAAAAGGGTATCAACCCAGTATCAACCTAGCATCAACCTAGCATCAACCTAGCATCAACCAATCACAGTAAGTAGCAGTAAGTAGCAGGCTGAGCCTATTGAATTCACTATAGGAAGGAGGGTAGGAGGTGAAGAGGGAGAGAGAGAGAGAGAGAGAGGGGGTGAGAGAGAGAGAGAGAGAGAGAGAGAGAGAGAGGGGGGGAGAGAGAGAGAGAGAGAGAGAGAGAGAGAGGGGAGGGCCTACAGCAGCACCTAGATCTTCTGCACAGATTCTGCCAGACCTGGACCCTGACAGTAAATCTCAGTAAAACAG